>NC_050184.1:9042285-9342285 GCF_008315115.2 Sander lucioperca
GGCTGAGGTACAGAAGAAAAGAACACACGTACTTTATCTGTTAGACAGAAATGGTCTGAATCAATTCATTTGTAGACATTTCTTCCGTAATCTGTTCTTTATATCACAAACAGGTCACATTAACCAAAAAACACCAAAAAGAAAACAAAGAAGCAAATAACCTGTGTAAGTGTTATTGTGAGTGTTTGTAGACGTATACATTCTAAAATGAAATTACCACAGTTCATCTTACCTCCGAAGTGCTGTGTCTCAGCATTAACAATGAAAGAACATGGAATAAAGACACCTGTGCCTAGAGTGAGATTTCAGCAGTGGTGGAAGAAGTACTCAGATATTTTAATTAAAGGGGCTGTACTCAGCATTTAGAACATTAATATAGTGTAAACAACAATTTGCGATGTGAAGATATAGTGGAGTAATGGTGTCCTAATCAGAGAATGAAGTCACACTCCCTCTGTGTGTGTGTGTGTGTGTGTGTGTGTGTGTGTGTTGTAATCCGAGTTTCTCTGTTCTTTGTTTTAATAGCCGGTCCGGCTGTGCGTGCATATTAGTGCATAGTGTGTTTTAATATATATTTATAATTTATCTTTTAATGTAAAGCACTTTGAGTTTACATGTAATGAAAGGTGCTTTATAAATAAAATTGCCTTTGCCATTATGGTGAATACAAGAAAGGAAATGAAAGTGATCTATTTATTCATTTATCACAACAACATAACTGCAACAAATAACTTGTCTGATGTTCTGAAAACATTTTGCCCATTAGCAAATCAAATGTAATATTGTTTAATACTTCCACATTTTCAAATTATCATCACCTTATGGGAGGTTAAACAGCGGGTTCGTAAGACCCCACATAGTGCCCAGCAGTCAAAGGTACACAGTATACTTCACAATTCAAATCAGAGTAGATAGAAAAATACTGCTCAGGTAAATCTTCTGTGGTCAGCGTGGTCTGTCTCACACCTGAATTGCTTCTTGCAAAACGCTGGCTCAATAGCAATACTCAAGACTCGTATATCATAAGATATGAATGCACCTAGAAAGCCATATTAATCCCTGAAACTGAATCAGTGTTGTGCATTTCCTCAATACCATTAAGCAAAAAGCCAGCTGTCTGCAACAGTAAGCACACATGTACTAGCTTTACTACAATAACTCCAACTCATTGTGTGTGTGGACGGGTTAGCTCAGTTGGTAGCGCAGGCGCACACATATAGAGGTTTACTCCTTGACGCAGCGGCGACGGGTTCAACTCCGACCTCGGGCCTTTTGCTGCATGTCATTCCCCCTCTCTCTCCCCTTTCATGTCTTCATCTGTCCTGTGAAAATAAAGGCCTTAAAATGCCCCAAAAAATTATCTTTCAAAATCTTTTTAAAAATAACTCCCAACTCATCGATATGCCCCCTTCAATATAACCTGTTTCCACTAAAGGGAGGAATTATAACCAATATATTTCAAATATACCTAATGCTGATTCCATACAGAAATAACAGCCACCACAGAAAGCAGTTTGCGTGAAATTAATTCAAGATTATTTGATTTAGTAGAATTTTTCAGCATCTCCATGAGACACCTAAAGACTCAAAACTCAAGACCTGAACTTGCTGGAGAAATACTGTTTGCAGATTTAAACCTAATATGACCTTGTTCCTTTCTAACTGAACCCTGGAGAGGAGCACATCAGAAATGTAATTTCTATCAGCATAAATGCATATGAATAGAACCATTAAACAGACGGCAACTCACCAGTCAGCAGGAGCAGTGGTAGTAATAAGTTATAGAGCATCCCAACCACGAGGTCCCCTGCCATGTCTCCTTCTTTGTGTCAGAGACACCCACACAGCTCCTTTAGATACTATCTCCCTCTACAGTAAATGTCCGCACAAATGAGAAGCAATGTGGAGGGAAACTCCAACCTGCTCACACATTTCTCAGAAGAACATGTATGCAGCCTCGGTCAAAGCATCCTCCAATACAGCAGTGAAAATACAGGAAATATAGTTTGAATCCAACACACTCAAACTATAACAAGACAGCGATAATGGCAGTCCAGTGACGAGCAGCACTGAAAGAAAGCAGTGAATCTTTTAAAATCATGTGAAGATAATGACTCCCTCCACTCTTTGCATGTCTCTGTCACATCCTCCTTTCCCTCCCTCACCTTTTCTCTCTCTCTCTCTCTCTCTCTCTCTCTCTCTCTCTCTCTCTCTCTCTCCCCGAAATAATGGTTTGTAACCGAGCATCTCTGTTGATATGCTCATATTGAAGTTAATCTCACTCAGGAGAGTATCCTATATCACTACATGACTGCAAAACACGCTTCCAAATATACATAAAACTAGGCCGACAAAACAGCAACAGCAGAGACAAACAATGACTTTGGACACAATATTAAAACGGAATTGAGCTTCTTTTGTTTCTACGTGTGCATGCAGGCATCTTTGCATTAATTCATACATTATGGTAAAACCACAGCCTGATTCATTCTTTTTTTTTTTTAAACCCAGACGGATACTCATACAGCACTGTTAGTTTCCGTCAGGCTGGCTCATCATATTTGTGCTATGGGGTGAAGGGAAGTGTATCTAATATTCATGGCTGCGAGGCCATTAAGAGCTGGTGTAACTACAGAGGAATGATCAATGCGAGGACTGAGACAAGCAAAAACATTAACTTTACTCCAAAATAGAGAGAAAACATTGCACCATCCTCCAAGGAAAATCGAATATGATGTTTTTGTGATGTTTTTGTGATGTTTTTTTTTTTTTTTCCACAGCATAAACTAACAACAGAAACCTGCTTCAATAGCAGCTGTGACTGTGTCTGCAGTGAGTGAGTTGGGGAAATCGATTAATTACTGTTTTATTAGCAGTGACACACATTCTTTTAAACTAATCGCCATTTCGAGCAGGGATTTTATGCACTGGATGCTGTAAAATCTATTTTATTTTAAGAAAGGGAACTGATGATTATTCTTTGTAGTGTTTAGTGTTACTGTAATTTCATAATGTGAACCACATCAATAAAGGGTCAAAACCCCATGCTGCTAAGCTCAATTCACACAGGACTAGTATTACCGGTGGACCTCATGTGATTTAGAAGTTACCCCACGTCTGTGTTTTGTGCAGCACATTTGCACGGGATAAGCAAAGTCTCTAGATACAGATTTGCATGGGACTAATATCACATGACCTCTGTGTTTGGAGAAATATGTTACTTTACTTGTGGTGGAATTTTTACTTGACAAATTATGGACATGGCAGATTGGCACAGGATTAAGATCACAGACAACCACTGTAATTAGGTCCCCAGGTAATACTAGTGCCGTGCGAATAGGGCTAAATGAAACCAAAAAAAAAACCGCTTAAAACGTTGAAATTAAATGAGATAAGTATTGTGTCTTTAATTGTACAATCACTTAGTAGTGCCCTCAAATCTCCAAATGATTGACCTCTGCTTATTGATTCAGTTTTTCCGGTGCATTGCATCTTCTCTCGCTTTAATGTAAAGCACTTAGTAAAGTTGAGTTTTAGAAAAAATTATCTTATTTTTTTATTCTCACTGAAGTTTGGATTCAGACTCATTCAGAAACTTTATACTAAAGTGTTGGGTGGGTGTATACAGCTGAGTTGTGGTATTAATATTTACTGTATAGGGTCACCACATAAAGTACAGCAATATTTCTATGCAGAAATAACACTTTCAACTCCCCAGTAGCTGATGTTCTGCATCAGCTACTGGGGATCCTAATAAAATCAAATCAAACTAGAGCTGCAACAATTAGCTGATTGATTAATTAAGTTCTCAAGCAAAAATGCCAAACTTACCCAAGTTCCAGCTTGTTATTTTTGAGGATTTGCTGCTTTTCTTACGTTTTAAGTGATAGTAAATCGAAATCGAATCGAAGTAAGTTGGGTTTAGGAGATGGTGACATATTTCACATTTTTGGCATTTATCCCTATTTTCTGGCATTTTGTAGATTAAACGATTAATCGATAATGAAAGTAATTGTTCGTTGGAACACTACTTGAGACTACTATATTTAATGACAAACTATTTTGTGAACATAGTGGTGTTAAAAGAAGCTACTTTGGGTTTACACTGCTGAAAATACCAAGGGGAACCAGATAGGAGGAGCTTCAGTTGTTTTCTTTTTTTTTTTTTTTTTTTTACAGTTTTTCAAAATGCACAGAGTACCATAACATCTACTTCATTAATCTCCATTCAATCATTTTAACACCACAAACAATCCAGGTGATCCTAACCTTGTTAACTAAACCAAAACTAAGCTAATAAATTCACATTATTATCACAGATGTTGTTCCTCTGTGGACAGATAAACCCTCTGACTCAATGAGAGGAAAAAACACACTCAATTACTCCTCAGCAGTAGATCTAAATTGATTATGATTAGAATGATTGCTGAGTAGGCAGCTAACATTTCATGACAGTGCAGTTAAAAAGAGCTGCAGCTGGACATGCTGAAAAAGGGTCTTGGGTGGTGAGGTAGGTGGAGAAAGTGTGTGCGTGGGTGCGTGCGTGTGTGTTTGACTCTTTAGACATGGAGGATAGATGGATGAGGGAAACTCTTCTGTGAAGTACTCACTTGTCTCAGGATTATGGTCCCAATTTTTAGTTTTAAGATCAGAATTTGTTGTAGTTCACTTTTATTTTGGCAAAAATGGCACGCCGACGCATGATTGGGAAATTCTTACACAACATCAGTTCCTCTAACATTTACATATTGTCCAACCTCCATCACTGTTGCAGTTCTCCCCACTATCTTCTACAACGCAAAACTGTCAAAACTATTGATACTACACACTCACAGTATGCAAATTGTAGTATATGCACTACTAGTATGCATATTTATTGAGTGAAAAGTGTATAAATGCAAAGGACACAGAAGAAAAGGTGGAAGAGCAGTAGCCAGTATTGGGAAATTTAAATTCAAATGCATGTTTTGTCTTAGCACATTAATGATAAAAGGCTTGTTTAGCACAACAAAAAGATAAATAGGAAGCAACCACATTCTACAAAGGGGAACTGCAATTAGCATTTTTACATGGTATTCCTAGACTGTGTATGTAACACACTGACATACCTAATGTTTACAAAACAAGCACAGAAGTGGAGTGATGGTATGTTGATTAACAGCATAGTGTCATTTAAAGCTTGGTTTTGTGACTTGGCTCCAGGTTTAACATTAGGTAGGTTTTTCAGAGTTGTGCATATGCAAAGAAAGATAAACCTTTCTATTTGTGTGTCTTGTCTTTCCATCTATTAATTAGGGGTGTAACGGTACGTGTATTCGTACCGGACCGTTTCGGTACAGGGCTTTCGGTACGGTGCACGTGTGCACCGAACGGCCGAACGCAATCTTTTGTGTGCGGAACATAGGTCAATTTTCGTGTTTCCACACGAACATATTAAGTGGCGGAAGGCTCCGCGTTCAGCGCAAATCCCGCCCTGCAGCTGATTCTAAAGTTTTCATTGGTCATGTCAATATGTCAATCACTGTACAGATTGCCTACACCAAACACTGATCTCTAAACCTACCCGCCGTCACTGTAACCTAAACCAATGAAATCGACTGCAGGGCGGGATTTCCGCTGAAGTGGTTTGGGGAAAAAAATAAAAATCACACACCGCGTGCTGTACAGCAACATACACGGCACGCTTTAGCCCCCCTCTCGCTAGCTAGCATCATGGCCAATGCAGACAAGCCCATAGACAGTACGGACAAGCCGGAGCTTGAAGAGCCACCCATATCATTAAGGTCTCCTGTTTGGGAACACTTCGGTTTCCCAGTGAAATACGTCAACGGACAAAGACTAGTCGATAAGACGAAAGCAGTGTGCCGACGTTGCTAACGCACTTGAAAAGGCATCACGCGAGTGTGAACATCACTACTACAAGGAAAAAAACGACTGTAATTCAAACGCAGCTCCCGTTGGCATTTAAAAAGACCTTTGCTGGTAATTCCGATCGGGCCAACGCAATAACGATAGCAATTGGTGTTTTTATAGCAGCTGATCTACGACCATACTCGGTTGTTGACAAGCTGGGATTGATAATGCTGCACTGTAATCCATAGTTATTTATTTATATTTTTCATTATATTTTATTATGTGATATTGGTTTGAGACTGAGAGTATTTTATTTAGTGGAGAACTTTGCAGCAGTATTTTTCTTATTCTTTATTTTATATATATTTTATTTATTATATTTTATTAAAAAGTGTTTTAAAAAGTGTAAACAAATTGTTAAAAAAAAGTTTATAGTAATAAACAACCTGTAGTTTAATGTTTGCATTTCTTTCCCTTACTGTACCGAAAATGAACCGAACCGTGACTTTAAAACCAAGGTACGTACCGAACCGTGATTTTTGCGTACCGTTACACCCCTACTATTAATAAATACTTAATGCAGTTGATGTAGAGAGAAATGTAAAGATTATTACATATCGTGAAAACCAAACAGGGGAAAAGAGGCATGGCAGTAATGTTTTTCATGTTAGTCTAACAGTTGGGAGGCGGCTCCTCAGAGATTTTGACTGATTTGGCCTCAAGCTCCAGAGAGCAGCAGGTCAGCAAAACACTCACTACCAAAGCCCACCGCAAAACCCAGAGGACAGAGCCACAGCTTTTAGTCTGCTCACAGATGCATTTCACTTTAGATAAATCATTTGGTCCTCTGTCCTGCTTTTTGCCCTGCTCTATGTATCTGTGTGGAGTTTGAAGGTTTGGGTACAGGATACAGGGTGTTGTCATAAGTCACATAAAAAAGCAGGAAATAGATAAGCTACTTTTCACTAGAGGAGGTATGATGCATTATGGTTTACAGAAAATGTTTGCCTCAACAAACATCAAGGTATCTTGATGGGGTTTTTTGTATTTAGTGTTGTGTGCTCCTATAATCAACCTATATCATAACATCAACACAACAGGAATATGAGATAAAGTAGTTTCAATTCTGAATTAATTGATTACATGTTATTGAATTATCAATTTTAGATATTTTTATTCATGATTCAAGATTTCACCTCCAAACTTAACCAGAACAGACTATCAAGACTATTTCAACCACAAATTTAGCAGGTAGTCGATTTAACTGTGTAAAGTCACCTTAGAAAATACTAATGAAATATTTCTTTTACATGTTTACATACAAATATATGACAGTTATGCAGTTGTTTGGGTTGAGTTGGCAGTAAAGAAACCTGCTGCTCAGAGTTAGAAGACTGCTGCCACCTAGCGTTTAACAGACCTAACAGCAATAGAGCTGGTGGCCTTTCCGCATATAAGCTTTTTATTTAATAGCAGAATTCATTTAAGGAACTATGTTTTCATTTTAAATGTACAGAATTTCAAGAATTAGCCCAGAAAGTAATTATTGGTATTTTATCAGTGTTACATTTTGCAAACAATTTGTTCATTCATTTAAATTATAAAACCTCTCATAAGACCTGTGTATGAACATGTATTTATTACAACTTGTTTTAACATTAATGATGCTATAAACATTATAAGGCGGGATAGGATGATGACTGCGTAAAAAGAGTTAGATTAACCTCTTGTTAATACTTTGTAATATTTCTAAGCAGTAATAGTAACATCAGTATCTGCAGAGGAAGATAAAATACATGAAAACAAGGCGCTATAATCTCTAATATTGTAAGCTTCATATGATTTATTGCAGGGCTATTGTATTGTAATGCAGTAAATGTAACTATGTTTACACAATAAGCTGGTTGTTTTAACCATAGTGTACATAATGATTCTGCACACTGAGCATGTACAGCGATGCCTTCAAGTGCCCACACAGTATGAAGGTCCTGGGTTCAGGTACTTACAGTGTGCAGTTTGCATGTTTTCTCTGTGTCAATGGGTTTTCTCTAGCTGCTGCTGTTTCCTCCCACAGTCCAAAGACATGCAGCTTAGATGAATTGTAAACTGTGATAGACGAGACCAGGCTCTCACCCAAAACATGCTGGGTGGAGTGATGGAGAGATTAATGGATAATGTGGCCCTGTGATATTTACCCATATATCCTATTACCAATTTAGATATACAAATATAAAAGATACCAATGTATGTCTAAATGTTATATATATATATATATATATATATATATATATATATATATATATATATATATAACAAATGTGTGTGTATATATATATAACATAAATGTGTATTATTAATACTATTTTGTATTGCTTATTATTAGATGGTGTAAAGAAAGATGCTTCAAACCAACAAATAGTCAAATATGCCTACTACAACTGGAATTCTAATTTTCAGATGCCATTAAAGGTTAAGTTATATCACTAATCTTTTACACAACAGAACAGATTTGTGTTTTCATTTCATGAAGTGAAAATGTGTGTGTGTGTGTGTGTGTGTGTGTGTGTGTGTGTGTGTGTTTATTTTGATTAGTGTTGGAGGTTTGGGGGTGTCCTCGTGATAGGCCGTACCTCTGGGAGCCCCTGGCCCAGCTGCTGTACATGACTCCCACCCATGGATGTATAATAACGCTCCCACTCTTCAAACCGTGTGCGGTTGTTTTCTTTGAAGAGGGCGCCGTTTTCTCCGCAGAGCCGCGCGCGCCGCTGACCGTGCTCTGCGCCCGGGCCACGTGACAAGGCGAAGCGGCCTCTCCTCTGTCGGTCCTTCCTTTCCAGGGTTCAATGAGCGCTGTGTGGCCCCACCCCGTCTCTCTTCAGCGCTGTCTATCTCCTCAATGTAGGCTACTATTCTCGGAGAGAGAGAAAGGGAGAAAATAATAACCTCCAAGAATTGGTTATTCCTGTCTTTCACCTTCCACGACCAGCGGCCAGGAGGGGAGCGGCCTTCGCGGTGGGAATGTGCTGCTACAACAACCCCGCGTACTATTTTTTGTGAATGTAAATGCACATGCAGTCTCAAGCCTGTAGCCTATTTACCCAGCTCGGATTCAAGAGGAATATAGCTATATATAAATGTATGTTTGTATGAGAGTGTGTATGTGGGTACACACATATAGGCCTTATGTAGGCTATAAAAACTGAGCCTGACAGCTGGGTTGCTTTTTCACCTGCAAGAAACGTGGATACATTTCGAGGGATCTTGGTCACGTATCCTTTATATTTAACCTTTTTCCCTTTTTTAATGATTTTTTTCGTGAAGGGATTCATCGAGCCGAGCCGGGAATAAAAAAAAAAAACAGTATCGGTGCGCAGTTTGCTCTGTGGTGATGTGAGGGGCTGATAACACATTTCAGCAACAAAAGCGAGGGGCAGGGAGAAAGAAGGCCCTTTGGAGGAGAAAACAGCAAGGAACAGCCATCACAAATAAGGAGGACAAATCGGGGGGTAGGCTATTGGATCGTTTCGGAGTTGGAGGTATTGGGGGATCCAGCCGAAAAGACAACCGCAGTGAGTTTGGAGCTGTTTTGGGTTGATTTGATGCAGCGAATGAAAAGCAGCCGGATGACGACGGAAGCAATGAGAATATCACACATGTAGCTCGTTTGGGTGTAATACCATTTTCCTTCCTCCTGTCCTGCTGGGCCCCCCGACGAAGACAGCCGTCGGGGAGACAGATAAATAGATAGAGAGTATTAGTGTACACCAATGAAATTGTTTATCATGAAAGGAGACGTGGAAACGACCCGCGCCACTGCACGGGCGAGGTTTTCGGACACGCCGAGTTTGGCTCCTTGTCACGGGCAACAGTGAGACGCAAGACCCGGGCTTTTGGAGATGCAAATTAGGCTGTTTATTCTGCCTCCGTTAGAGGTGAAACCCCGATTTTTGGTGTCTTAACAGACGTTGTGGATTACAATTGTTGGTGTTAACGTTACACAGTTAACGGGGAGACGGTGGGAAAACAAAACAAAAACTATACTGCATGTGAAGGAGGAAAAGCCCGAGCAGGATTCAACAAACTGAGAAGGCGGCCTCGGTGTCGTCAGCAACAGTATCCTGCCCTTTCTCTGACAGCAAAATCCGCGTTATGGACAAATAATTTCTACAGGGCTGCACCACGGACAATTTTGGAGCAGGCCAGTAACGTTAAACGGTGTAAATGTGGGCGACATTGCTGCCAATTCCGCATGTCAAACGAGGGCTCTAGACTAGTTTAGTTTATTTATTTATTTTTCTTTCTACATACCCCCTCCACCTTCTCCACTTCTTCCACCTCCTCCCCTGGACCTCCTTTTTTATTTTTTCTTGCGGGAAGATGGGTTGTTTGGGCAACAGTAAGACCGAAGACCAGAGAAATGAGGAGAAGGCACAAAGAGAAGCAAACAAAAAGATAGAGAAGCAGCTCCAAAAAGACAAACAGATATACAGAGCAACACACAGACTACTACTTTTAGGTGAGTGTGATTATGAATATATATATTCTTTATTTTTATTTTGTTTTCTATGCTTGCTGCTTTACAGGCAAGTCCTCAGTCTGCACAGTTGAGGCTCTGCTTCCTCCCTGCATAACCTTCTGGGATGTTGTTTTGGGAAACATTGTCGACAGTGGGACTTTGCCATTGCATAAGGCTAAAATGCAGCACTGTGCTGGGTTTTCAGCATATTGCTGTCAAATCAGTCTGCCAATACCAAAGCATGCTGTAGCAGAGGCAATAGGTTGGGTTGAGAGTATACTGTACAGTGATGTAGAGGTAAATGTATACGATGGGTTAACTGCTGTCAGTGGTCGTCATAAGAAAGACAACCACTCACATCAATACAAACTGGGTTTATTGTCATTTATAGTTAATTTATGCATGTTTTTTTAACAGAACATTTGGGACTTGCATAGCATGAGTGCAGTATTCACTTTAGTCTTAATTATGCATATAGGCCTGGAAAGTTAAACTAACACTACTTTTGTATTATATGCCAGTTTTAGGGCGTGTCGCCCAAACAGTGTCTTAAGATAATGTAACTGTGTGTGAACTGGAGGTGGGCTGGTTCTCTACATTACGTAAGAGACAAGTAACAGTGTCTAACTTTCCCCACCATGCTCTCTTCTGTACCCTCCTCCTATGTCCATTCGCAGGCTTGCCACTTCTAAGAAGCTGTGGTGTTCTTTGTTAAAATCATAATGTTTGATTACAGGGATGCCAGTGAGGGTGCGTAATGTACGACATGTCTGTATTTATGTTGGGAAGGAAGTTATGGTGACTTTAGGAAAGCAGAAGGACAGGACCCATATGAAAACCAAAACGAAAATGTCTGCCGTAAAGTTAGTCGCCTTTCATTTTTGTGATCTACTAGTAGACTGATTTATCATGGACCTGCAGGCTGTTTTTTGTGATTTTGTTATGTGTATACACACAGTGAACAAAGCCAAATTAAGCATCAAATTGTCACTCTCAATTCAAAACTGGTGCCGCTGAAAAACTGGAAGCTAATCCTTGTGTTTGGTTTGTATCCATGTTGGGAAAAGACATATCTGAAGTGGAACAATCCATATTCTTACCATAAAGAATCTAGCAGTCAGCAATCAGGAACCAAAACATGGTCAATTGTTCAACATTTGTGGAGTCAATCTTTATGTTAATTGTAGGTGACACACAGATATTGGCCATCTTTAGCGTGTCTGCCCACTAAGTTGAAGTTGTTAATCATTGGATTATATTGCTCAGTATAATTGTAACCTGCAACTTGAACTACACTGGTCATTGGATTAAATAGATCATCTAATTAAAGTATTAATGGATTTGTGGCTCATGTTAGCAAAGTTTGTTTCACTTTGAAGACTGGCACCTGCAAAAGGAGTGATGATGCAAAATATGTGTTGTATTGAGGGATAGGCTGTAAGTTATTTTTTAAGTCCCATGTTGACAAAGTAACACTTTTACTAGTCTATATCCACGACGTTCCACTTCCGGGATTGGTCTGTTGCTGCCAGAAATTTCGCCAATGTCACTCTTTATGGTCGGATGTCCGTTACCTTCCGTTTTCTTTGTGTTGTAATTTTAATCTCCAGTGGATTTATGAGGACCATGGTTAACTGCTCCTCAGATCTCTGCAGGATAAATCCAGACAGCTAGCTAAACCATCTGTCCAATCTGAGTTTTCTGTTGCACGAGTAAAACAACCTTCGAATGTACACAAGTTCCTCCAAAACAAGTTCCTTCCCGCACCGTGGCTCCGTCCGCCGCCCGAGACGATTGTGATTGGTTTTAAGCCGATAAACCAGAGCACGTTTTTCTCCCATCCTGGAATACTGTGTGGACTAGCCAGACCCTCCCCCGCAGCGCTGTGGAGGAAGATCTGACAATGCGAGACTACACTTTTACAGGCTAGACTCTCTATACATATATATGATGACCTTTGGGTAACATTCTTTTAACCAAAATGTATCTATTGGTCTCCATCTTTAATCAGCCAGTTTATTTGTCTTTGTGTTGTGTTTTACTTAATCTGACCCAAGATTCCCTTAAACGTTTTATAATTGAGGAGAACTTTTTGGTAAAATCATTGCAAGTATTTGAAGTGACAGTGCAATTCTAATGCAATTTTACCGCAATATTTGTAAATCAAAGGGACAATCCTGTGTACAAAAAGATCTGCAAATGTTTGTTTTATATGGTAATATACACAGTTATCTGTTATTTAACTGCAATATATGTTAAATAGACTAACAGTGTTCCACCCTTCCCAAGAGATCATTTACATTTTAGTTAATGAGTTCATGACTTTTATCTGACATATTGTTTACATATGTGTCTGCTCTACAGTGGTAACTTGATACTCTATGTATTTTCATGTCTCGGGTACAGAATAGATTGATTTACCACTGATGTTATCAGGAAATTTGTCATTAAGGTTATGGATCCTTCAGAGCGGACCGATCTACAAGCAGCCATGTTAGCTGTTAACATAATGAACACATGAGTTTTCTGATTTGTTTCATAACTTCCAGATTTACTCTACTCCTGACCTCTGTACCTGGTCTGTATTGTGTCGGATGAGAGTTACACACTTACACTTTTTATTTTTGAATTGGTGTTATTTTAGAAGTATGACTCAGTTATTAAAACTCTATTGGTGTGGTTTTAAACTTTCAGTAGCATATAGTCAGACTGTATGAATATTTTCTGTTGGACATACAGTACCACTGATGGCCAGGATTCTCCTGCAGCATTTGAGAATTTTGCTTTTGCCAAAGGCTTGCTTTGCAGACTATAATTTAGCCAAACTTCTCAAATGCATCAGGGTTTAATGCTGTCTTCACAAACAGGCTAAAAGTATGATCTGGAAATATCCTAAAATAATTAATAAATAAGACTAAGAATCTGACCAAGCCATTTAGGGCGTTTTTTTTTTTTTTTTTTACCTGTTTTTAATACTTTGTACTATGGAGACAGTTCTGGTTCTCAAAAAAAATCCGGTTCAATACCACACTTGATTGAGTTTGTGTGTTTTTCAAACATGCAACACAAAATGGTTTCTCGTACACAATAAGGGCAAGCTACACTATTGTACTTTACTATTTCATGAAAGTATTTATGCAAGATGCTGTGGCGTTTCTGGTTCATCATGTAGTGTGGGAAAAGACAGGGAGATGGGAGAGAGAGAGGAGGGCTGACATAGTGACATTAGGTCATCAGGCAGATTTGAGAGCATGATGTTTTGAATTCATGGTATGCACTGTAGCTTGCTGAGCCACCAAAAGGCCCAAGTCCCAGACTCTTCTGTGGCTTGTCTGATAATGTGTCTGAATACCACAAATACGTCTCATGGGTAGGAAACGCTGGCTGTTGATTGTCATTAAATGATTGTTATTTACAAATGGATCAAATATTTAGGTCTCTGCCTTTACCAAACAGCACAGATGTGGTCACAGTTGTCCATTTTTTTTCCATCAGAGAGATCCAACAAGGCCAAGAATAAAGTCTCCTTACTGAGATGCCATGCCTACATCTTCATATCAGATCTTAATATTGGGACTATTCTCAGCTATAATCATCTGTGTTCAGAGAGTTGTTGGATAACAGTGTCAGTACATACATTTATCACTACTCCAAAAATCACCAAAAACTCATCAGGGGCTCCAGCCAAAAATGGCAGCCATGTCCTTCTAAACATAGTCACGTGCTTAAGCCAAAGTGGTTTTATAGATTTAACTAAACATAACCAACATTTCTTGAAATGAGATGCATGTAGGTACAATAATTATGTATAATAATTTAGACATACTGCATTTTATTTTATTTATTGGTTTATTTAACAGTGACACTGTACTATGAGAAGCCGCCTAGGCCAGAATTGAATGCTTCACTTGCACATATATATGTACTGGTACTAAACACTTGCACATACATACTGTATATACTTCTCTTGCATATATACATATATACTGGTACTAAACACTTGCGCATACATGCATACTTCAGTTGCGCATACAAAAATACTTCACTTGCGCATACATGGATACTTCACTTGTGCATACATATATATATATATATATATATATATATATATATATATATATATATATATATATATATATATATATATATATCTCCCACTTGCACCTGTATGCATAACATGTGTGAGTATATATGTATGTGTGCATACGTATTTACATCTGTGCATGGGGTTGGTGTTTGGGTTGGATGGAGGAGTGCATAATCACTCAGGAGGTCGGGGTTCAAGTCCAGTCCAAACCATAGGTCAATTTGTTGACCTAGTTACTTATTTTGCTAAACTAGTCTCTCTTAATGCCTTTTAGAAGCATTATTTATATATTTTTTACAATTTACTGTTTGTTGACAGCCAAATACCACAGACACAAACTGTGATCACATTTTCCTCACAGGACATAAAGATAAATGAAATAAAATAAATAAATAAAAAATAAATAAAAGATATATAATCAGCTCTTTTTTTATTGAAAACGATTAACACCTGCTTTTAAAGGGAAATGTTTAAACATGCCTTTTATGGAAAAGTCTACAAGCAATCCTCATTGGGACTAAAAATGTAATCTTGTGATTGTGATCACAGTATCTAGTGGAATAATCCAGTTTATTGACATGACCATGCAGCACTGTCCTTACCTCTGCTCCCAATTTTCCCAAATAACATCAAAGTCATGTATGAAATTAGCTGTTTGTTCATTGAAAGTTTCCTATTGGGCATAGTAATTCACAGCCCAAACAGCTTATGAACTTCCAAAAACCTTTCAGTGAAATACAGTGTCTATATCCAAATATGGTAAATAGAACTACTGTACACATAGTGTAAAGTGACATTTCAGAAAATTTGTATGGTCTATATCCCAACACTGTGTATATGTGTGTGGTCTTGTTTCACTTGCCAACAGATTCCTAATATTTCTCTCTCTCTCTCTCTCTCTCTCTCTCTCTCTCTCTCTCTCGCTCTCTCTCTCTCGCTCTCTCTTTCTCTCTCTCTCTCTCTCTCTTAGGAGCTGGAGAGTCAGGAAAGAGCACCATAGTGAAACAGATGAGGATCCTACATGTCAACGGCTTCAATGCAGAGTAAGTATGATATGAGTAAAGGAGTAAAGTAGCTGAACCCGAGCATGTATCCAAAGTCGGTTGCAATATTAAACAATTGGTCAGCATGCAATGGATTGCAAGATACTGACAACCAGTATTAGAGGAGCATTAAAATGTGACAGTCCTGTCACCCATCATCATGATGTGCTTGGTTTATGAAGTGTGGACTGAAATGGGATGCAGTCTTTAGGTTTATAAGGCGGCTTTTTGAATCAAACCGTACTAGTCAGCCGGACTACACAGAAAGACGGTGTGGTGGCCTTTGACCCCTTGAGAGGTAAACTCAGGCTACATCTACACTACTACGTTTTCAATTTTTTGAGACAAAAATGATCTCCGTTCACACAAGAGTTTTAGCTCCAGTAGCAGAACTAATCTCCGTCCAAATTAAGACGCTTGACAACGGCTATCACGTGACCATTCGCATACACCGGACATGCACGTGCCGGTGTAAACAGGAAGCAGATTGTCTGATGTCACTCTGCAGTTGAAAATCATAGTTGTTTAAGTTGTAAATCCAGAAAATACTTTAGAGAAAAAACAACATTAGGGAAAAAATAAAAACATTTATTTTCTTGGACCGACAACGAGGTGGAGCTGTTATTGAAATGTATGTAAGCTTACCTAATCGATTCCAAAGGCCTCCGTTTCTGCCCGTCTAGACTACAAAGCAACCCTGGAGTCTTCAAACCAAAATTTGGTATGGGTAATTTCCTTTCCATTAGTAGCACATGTCAGGTACCCCACCGCTTATTATATTTATAAACTGACACTACAGTTGGACAGCTTCATTTATGGTCTGTATTACAAGAAACAAACAAAGACATAGGTGTAGAGCACAAATAAAAATATTAACAATGAAAGAAAGTAACTAAAAAAAAAAAAAGAAAAGAAAAAAGAGATGACTATAATTCTTGCAAACCTGTCTGTTTTCCATAATATACTTTTTTTTACCCTGTCTCCATTGCACTATGCTTGGGGGCTCTGCTTTCAGCCAGGAGGCTGTTGTCTTTTTAGCTATTAGAAGTAGAATCCTCAATAAGGAGATCAGGCCTCTATCTGTCATTTTCTCAGGAGGTATACCCAAAATGAACAGTGCCAAATCCAAAGTTAAGTTAATGCTCAGAATCTGCCCAACCTGATGATTGTTGTTATATTTTAGATAAAATAACAATGTGTTATTAGCAAATATAGGAGGAAATGCTCATTAAGCTTTTTGGTCTCTGGATCACATTCCTGACTTGTGCTTGTTTCAGTAAGCTAAAGTGTGTGTGTGCGTGTGTGTGTCTCTCTCTCTCTCTCTCTCTCTCTCTCTCTCTCTCTCTCTCTCTCTCTCTCTCTCTCTCTCTCTCTCTCTCTCTCTCTCTCTCTCTCTCTCTCTCTCTCTCTCTCTCTCTCTCTGGTGGTTGTGATGGGGATGGAAGCATCGTGCAAGGTTAGACTAGAAAATCAGCACCTAAGGCAGACAAGAGCATATGACCCAGCGTGTGACTCCACAACACTGAGCTGTGTGTGTGTGGCAATATATGTGTCTGTGTGTAAGGTAGATGAGTGTCTTCAATAACAAGACACACATACAGCATTATCACTTCCAATTAGATCTGTGACATTGATTGAATTATTTGGTCGATTTTTGTTGTTGTTGTTGTTTACTAAGCTACAGTATGTACTGTATGGCTCCTTTGATTCCTTATGTTTCGTAAACTTACATACATGTTGCTCCATATGTATGTGTCTGACTGTTTTACTTGTGTGGTCAGATGTCATCTTTTAAAAAGGATACATCACAGAACCAGCGTTGTATCTTTCCTCCATCTTGCCAGCGCCCAGATCTCCATGCTCATCTCCCAGCTCAAAACGCAGCATCGGGACAATTTTCGCTGGCTTGAGGTTCTGTTGCTCGAACTACAGATTGTATTTCGCATACAGACACAGAGTATAGAAAGCGGATCGTGAGAAAGAGAGCTGCCCCTCTCTCTCTCAAACTTAGACCTAAAGTGTAAAACTAGGCAGTGCTGTTACTGTATTACATATTTCTCACCTTACATTTTTTTTTTTTTTTAAACATGTACTAGCTTAATGTTTAACTGTAATACGAGATTGTTTGGTGCCAGTTTTCTGTGAAATCCTCGAATTACGTCACCAACCAGCGGGAACGTTTATTGGTCAAGTGCGGCGCTGTGCATTCTGGTATTTGTAGGTTTTCTTCCCTTCGAATGGATAGGAATACCACAGCCCCTTTTCTCTGTCCATGTAGCACCAATTTAATTTTTTTTTAAATTTGTAACAATGAATCACCTTTGTTTTTGAAGATCCGCTCAAACCAAAACGACAGTTTTGCAGGCCAGCTGCAGGACATACATTTACTGATGTGGGACTGAAAGAGTTCAATAACGCCTGTGGTAAAAGATTTTGGGTGAATGGATTGTGTGTTGTGGTAACTTCAAGGTCAGAGTAATTGGCTTATGACCGGAAGACTGCTGGTTCAAATATCTGGCCTGATTTGAAAAATGAATGACTGACTGACTCGGCTCTCTCTATTCCTCTCAACTATGACTAAGCTTCCCTTAGACAAGGAATGTAACTGCCATCACTGCAACTGTTAAGTGGTCAAGAGGACTGAAAATGTGTGGGACAGTTTGGGGGTTTTTTATCGCCGAAAAAGCTCAGATAAACCCAAAAGTTCTGTGATTTGATGAGAGCCGCCAGACTGAATCGAAACAGTAAAGTTGCATAAAACCAAAACAATGTGCAGAGAGAATGTCGATCTTTCATATTTGCCTTTATTTTAACGTTTGCTGGTTCCAGCTTCTCAGATGTTCTTATTTTGATATCAAATTTAAATTGCCTCGACTTTTATTTTATTTTCCTCTTGTATCCTTTGATGGCCATGTTCTCACTATTTCTTCACATTGTATAGAAGATAGAAATTATTGATTAGTTAACTGAAGATATAATCGATACAGGCTGCAATGTTACTATATAATGTTGCCCTGCCAATATTTGTGCATCCATGGGACATTGGTTCCAGCTATGCATGTTTTTTCATTTTCTCTTATGCTGTGCACTTCAATGCATTGAACATAAATTTGATTATTTATCATAACATTTTGCAGACAAATTCATGTCATGACACACTGAATGATATTACAGAATTTTAGTTATTGTGATATTGATTTCAGCCCCAGTCCCTGTCATCTGCATTTATTCACCTTAACGTATCACCAGACATCGTCACTGAAGCATGTTGTGTCATATCTATCCCCTCTCTAACCACACACAGGCATGCAGTCTTACTCTCACGATTGGAGAGTACACACACACACACACGAACACGAACATGTGATTTTTAATGACTATCAGGTTGAAAATGTAAACAAGGCCTTCTCAATTTCCCTTCTAACTCAATCAACTTACCCTCTCTCTGTTTCTCTTGTGTTGTTTTGGTGCACAGTGACCTCACAGGCTTCTCAGACTCTGTTACCATTTGTCAATGAGTGTTACAAAGATTGTATAGTAAGTAGTAACTGTATTCTCAGTCTACGTATATTTTTCGGTCCAATACACAAAATATTTTCACTAAAGTTTAGGTCAGGCCTTTCTGTTCCAAATTCTGAACAGGATTTGTAGAACAAACTTGTAAATTGTGGATTTTGTTTGAGGCATTCCTTTATTATCAAAGGTACACTAGTAATTGTAATAACAATCATCTCTTGTTTTTTATGTTTATGTTTTTGTTGCATCTGCTAGAGAGCCAATGTTGTGACAGATATCTATGAAAGCATTGCAGTGACATGGTGGCTTGGCACAGGAAGGTGTGTGTGTGTGTTTGCATATATGTATGCATTTTGTATGAGAGTTTGTGTGTATTTTGTGTTTGAGTGTGGTGTAAAAGAATACGTTCTCAGTATTGGCCTGGCGGTTTGTGTTCGGTTGGATGTAATTTTAAGATCCTATGTGCTCTTTCACTTAAGCCGATACATGTTAGCAAATCTTGTTTGTTCATGTAAGCTTGACAAAGAGTCTATGCTACGTGAGTGTCTACTGTCCTTGACTGTAGGTGGCGATATTGTTGACATGTCTGCATCTGCATGTCTAATCGCTACTGCAATTGCTTTCCTTGTATCTTTGGAATGATTTGATTTGAAAATCTGATGCAAACATGCAGCCGGCCTGACCTGGACTGTTAAAGCAATGACCCGCTCATAGATTTGACCTGTTAGGTGAAGTTGTGAAGAAATTGTGCAGCCTTTGTTTTCAGATAACAAATGGATGAGTCAAACTTTAGAATGCAAATTGAACTGGTCTAAAGAAATTGATAAACATTTGCATAAATTTGGTCGAGTCCCTTGTGAAAAAGTAAAAACTGTAAGAAAGAGGCCTGTCTTGCCCTTTGTCATTGACTTAGAACTATTGTAAACACAACGCTGTTGTCCTGGCAGGCTCAAGGTGAAAGATAGGCTAACTGGCTCTCTGGTTTCCCTTAATAGAAACATTTCTGTCACAGCATGTCCAAATGTCTTGTACAAACGGCTATCTTTCACAGCAGACAGATATAATTTCTCTACCACGCGTGCCAATGAAGGTCTGTTTACCCTTCTCAGATCCAAAACAAACTCAATGCAGCTCACTGTAGTGTGCCATCTCATGGTAACATGAAACTCCTTCTCTTAACTTTACTAAAACGATTCTTGCTAACTAAACCCTTATTTGTGTTCAAAAGAAGAGCTGGTTCTCTGTGGTAAATATAAAACTGCTAAGACATTTGTTCCCTGTTTTCGACTAACAATTGTGACAGACATTCATGTACTCTAATTCATTAGAAATATTATTCTGATGTATTTTGTGATTATTGTACGTTTCTGTCATGTGTGAACACCTTTTACATGAATACGTCTGCATAGTAGCTAATACTGTGTAAAGACAAAAAAAATCACATAAGCACCTAAAATTAATTAATTAATTAAAGGGCCGCTCCCCCAACTTTATGCAAGTGTTTTTTTTTTGTATAAGGAATGTGTTTCAGGACCACAGTGTTTTGTAGGTCTGTCTGTGATGAGCCTCCACATAGCACAAGGCAGTGGATACCAGTGTACCATTGTAGCTCTTTTTTTTTCTTTGCATTTCTTACATTTGGTGTGAAGAAACTCTTAAGTCTGTGTGGTACTGCTGTACATCAATCCTCCCTAACATGGTTGTCACTGAATCTGTGTGTTTCAGAGAGAAGAAGCAGAAAATTCAGGACATCAAGAATAATATTAAAGAGGCTATTGAGGTAAGTAGTGAAAACACCAAAATAGCTTAAGATACTTCATTCAAAAATCCTGACTGTCCATCTTCTGCCTTTATGTCATCCACACTTAATTTATTTTATTTGTGTGTTTGTAATAGACCATAGTAACAGCTATGAGCACCCTGGCACCACCAGTGCAGTTGGCGTGCCCACAGAACCAGTACAGGATCGAGTACATCCTCAACCTCGTCAACCAGAAGGACTTTGAGTTTCTGTCTGTGAGTAGTACAATATAACACACACACACACACACACACACACACACACACACACACACACACACATACACAAATGAAACATGTCTGGGCCTTATTCTTATTTTGGAAGTTTTACCATGTGGCATGCAGTTTTAGCTTCAATTAGATCTACCATGTACTTATATTTTGATCTACAGGTGCAGGTATCCTCAGCTGTGTGTGTTATAGTAGATGATAGTAGGTAATAGTCCCAACATCCCAGGTCATAATCCCTCGACACGGGTAGCAAACACTGAGGTTTACTAATGACCTGATGGGTAACGTCTGTGTGAGTGTATTCTCAGTGGGACATTACTAATTGTCCGAGCCAAGAGACTAAACTTCAAAGTCTGGGAGTCACACTGTTTATCCACAGCCACCCGCGGGGCCAGGTTTAATTCACTTTTCAGTTCACTAAGTCTCACATATGAGTAGAAGCTGTAGTTAATTTTCTAGTAATGCAAATTAATTTTCTTATAGCATCCTGCCACCATGGTACTCAGTTTATGTCGTCATGGAAGCATCTGTCCGCCTGTCTGTCTGTCTTACCAAATTACATTACATGATCAAATATTTAACATTAAACCACAGGTCCCCCTTATACAGTACATGGTTGAATTTTAGAGCAAGTTGATGCATACATTTGCTTAATAATTAGAGGAAGAAGAGCATTCCCTGACAATGCTAAAGTTTCATGAACAAACATATCAGTGTTTTTGAATGTTTAGCCCATTTATCACAAACCATATTATACACCTCTGCTGACCATTTAAATGTTTGTTTTTTTAAGCTTCTGGCAACCTCTGATTTAAGTATTATATGAAAGTCAACTTGCCGAGTCTGGAAACATGCATGAAATAGGCGATCCATGACATTGACCAAACTTAATCTCATAAAACATTGTTCAAACTTAAAGTCTAATGGTGTTTGAATGCAGATAGAAGTGTGGATTAATTTGAACAGTCTGCTGGTGTGGCACTTGATTGTGGGAAACTAGAGACTAAAAACCCTTTTTGTAACGTTGTGATTTGTCGTAAAATAGCTAAAACACAAAAAAACAATGGCCTTGTTGTTTGCCAACTGTTTGTTGTGTAACGTGTGACTGTGATGATGGAGGAACATCAGGCAGCTTAAGCACCTCTTTCCATATAGTCATAGATGACGTCCTTCAGCAAAAAGGGTCAGCTGTCCGACTGAACTAGCACCTACACATCAACCCTGCTGAAGTGTCCTGGAGCAAGATGTGTTGCTTACCAGCTCCAGTGGTTCTGATTTTAAGTTGCACCCTGACCTTCTTATGGAAATTGATTGTGTCACATCTTGTATCTGAGGATTCAGGTTTTCCTGATCGCCCAGTTTGCAGTTTGTTGTTAACAGTTACTGGAGAGAGAAGAAAGGGATGCTGCAATAGAGGGAGAGGAAGCAAGGAGGGAAAGCAATACATAAAGAGAAGAAGAATGAATAAATTGATGACTGATTATAAAAGAGCGCTCTGTTTGTATACACATGAGTCTGCTGTCATTGAAAACTGCCTGATGAAAGGATTTTTTTTTTTTTTTTTTTTTTGCATCTAAGTGAAGATGCAGCTGGCAAGATTTCTCTCACTAACAGTTAGTGGACATTGCAATTAAAGACACATTTAAGGTTAAGTGGTAATTCGAAGCAACTGAGGCAAAAGGATGTGGAACTGCAACGATAAGTTGAGTAATTTATTAATCATCAAAAATAATTAGTAATTATTGTGATAATTGATTAATTGTTTAAGTTATTTTCTTATCTGCAAAAAAGACAAACATTCTTTTGTTTCAGCTTCTGAAATGTGAGAATTTGATTCTTTTCTTTGTCATACTTTTGTTCAAATAAAACAAAACGTGTGAAGACGTCATCTCAGGCTATGGGAAATTATAACAGGCATTTCTACAGACTTGGCGATGAGTCGAGAAAATAATCAGAAGAGTATTAGATAATGAAAATAATGGTTAGTTGCAGCCCTCAGAGGATGTGAGATTTTGCTAATGATCACAAAGCAAAAGAGGTAAAAGGAAGAAAAATTAGATGTTTATAACCTGGGCCTTGACATGAATGCAACTTGTTACACACCAGGTTACTTTTAGAGATCTGCGACTGCAAAGACTTGGATGTGGCGAATCCATACTACAATCCAGCAAACCAATTTTTAGATAACTCAAAGGTTTAACCATATTGGCTAAACATTTTATTTGGAATTGAAAATGAAGGCACATTTTTAAATTGTTACACAAACTGTGCATTGTCTGTTGGATTTTTTTTTAGCTACTTTAATGGTTCATCTTTGGCCCACAATATGTACACACACACAACCACTCAGTTTTACATACCGTGGCTGGAATTTGGGGTGCATTCATCTTCAAGAGTTACTTAGGGAATAATGATCCATTTTATATCCATGGGGATAAATAATGAATAAATAAATTAATAGAAGGTAGAGGTCAGGTAGTAGAAGTCAAGTGACCATCTTCACCAGCTATATTGATTTATTCATTTATTTGGTTACATGATATCACTAACAACGTTATCTTGAGTGATTTATGATAAGTGAGCAAACGGCAACAAATGTCTTACTCAGCAACACTTCATTACATTAAGATACATCAGCTGTTATAAGAATCAAATCTGAGTTTTCCTCTGCGGGATGCTCTCTTTACCACTAGATCACCCTGCTGTCCCAGGAATCCCACTCATGCTGAGCTGTTGGGAAGCAAATATTTGTTTACGGTTGCTGTTTGGCTTTACTTGTTTGGTTGGTTGGCTTGTTTATGATGAGCAAGGCATAGTCCAAGTTATTAAAGAGGATGGCGAAAGTGATTACTTAGAATTCCTTATGGGGTCAACAGAAACTACGCACTATGGGCCCTATCTTGCACCCGGTGCAGCGCAACGTAAAGCTCAACGCAAGTGTCTTTGCTATTTTAAGACCGTCTAGCGCCCACGTCGTTTAAATAGCAAATGCATCTGCGCCCATGGGCGTGCTGGTCTTACAGGGAGGTATGTTCAGGTGAATTCTTGGCGTATTGCTATCTTGAGGCAGCGGGAAGTGATCGCATTTTATCGTTATTTTAACAGCGCATTAGTAAAATGCGCGTAGGCTTATGCACAGCGTGCGTACACTATGCTTGTTACACACACACAGGGAAGCGCAGCAGCACACAAACATGCAAAATGAAGACACTAGGTACAACCCTTTTGAACCAAGCGCCTGGCGCACGGACCCTTTTTTCCACCGCTAAACTAGCAAAAGTGGAGTCGTACATGCCCTAAACGCACCTGCGCAGTGCGCTTCACGCCATGCGCTTAGATTGTTTAAAATAGGGCCCTATAGCTTATACAAACACTGTCTGCATGAATTTAAAAAAAAAAATAAAAATAAATGTTTTTATCGAAAAACGGCAAAACTCGGGTATCGTATTGGTACCATTATCGAAAAATGTCAAAAGGTACCCAGCCATTACAACTAGCTCTAAATATATACAACTATACAAGAACTCGCTTTCATTTCTGAGGAGTTTGGATCCCGCGGTTATAACCGGCACCTTTATTTCGATTGTGTATTCTAGGGTGCAATTGACATTTTTTTGGCAGTTTGCAGATTATTTGTATCATCGTTTGATTTGCCTGATAACCGATAAAGTCTGTGCCTGTCCCTCTGCTTCAGTTTCACTCACCACTGAGTCTGACTTAATGTCCCGCCCACAATACTATCTGACTATCTGTTACTGTGTATTATGTTGAAAGTTTCTAATTTATTAAATAATTGCTTAAAACAACAAGGTTTTGTGTTGGAGTTTGTAACATTCCAAAAAAGATTTTCATTTTCACTGTAAATACATATTGGTTCCAAATATCAGTTATCGGTTTCATTAATTACTGATACTCAGTATCGGCCTTGAAAAACCAGTATGTGTGTTGTTGGAAGTTTGTGTGTTGTTGGAAGTTTTTGTACAAGTTACTAGCTCGTGTGTCATCTGGATCACTGTGTTTTCAGCAACTTTACAAAATCCTTGAAATTAAATGAACAAAGGGCACCTGTTGTTCAGTCAGTACAAAGAATGCAAGAAGTGAAGTAGTCATATTTGGTGTAAGATGCACAGTAGCTAATACAGAATGTCTCCTGCTTGAAGGAACACTTTCCTTCTTTGATTCCACAGTTACTTGACCCTGTTTAATAAACCAAAGGTTGCAGAATTTTTACTTAAAATACAGTATGTAATCGAACATTACCATAAGATGAAACTCAGTGTTTTTGACCAATGCATCATGTCAGCTCGGAAAACACACACACACAAACACCAGTGCATTATACCATTTATCTTATTAAAGGGGACATATTGTGCTTTTTCGTCTGTCATATCTACAATGTTATAATGGCCAAAACTTCAAATAATGAGGTAAACGTATTTTAGACAAATCCCTGTGAGCTAAAACGTTCAGATTTCCAACTATTCTGAAAGCTCCGGTCTCAATTGTTTTTTCTACTCTCGGCTAAGTCTTAGGCAACTCTAATGAACTTTTGGCATCTATATGAGCATATACAATCGCTTAGTCATGTCGTAGCTGGTTTTAAGTCTACCATCGACGGTTACGATTTTATGGCTTATACTCCATTTGTCAATGGAGAAATTGCATTGTATTTTTACTTCCGGAACCCGCTGTGGGCGGGACTGTTGAGCTCTGTTAAATCTGTTAAATTCTCCCCAATTCCGGGTTGCATTACTGCTGAAATATGTCCGATTTGGTAGTGTTTGGTTCAGAAGCCTTTGTCTGCCATTTTTGATGGTAGAAAGTGCTACTTCGTTCCACTACAATCTAACGTTAGCATACTGCTAACTAATAAGCAGCTACATGCTAACGCGACATAGCTGTAATCTTTGCCAATTCTGGTCATTTCTCGCCAAATTCCGGTCACTTTACTGCTGGGACATGTCCGGTTGTGTATTATTTGGTTCAGAAGCCTTTATTGGTGGTTTTTCACAATACAAAGTCCTGCTATATAGCTACTCTGTTGCAGTAGCTCCAGCTTCAACTAGTGAAACACGGAGTGGAGGCTCCGGAGTTTCCAGGAAGCGTGCTGGCCAATCAGAGCAGACTGGGCTTTTTCGGGAGGAGGGCTTAAAGAGACAGGCGCTCCTACAGAGCATCTCATTCAGAGGGTGCATACAGGTGCAGTAACCATGAGCAGTATGAAAAAAAGAGTTTTTTTTTTTTTTTTTTTTTTTTTTTTTTAACATTAAAGCATGTGAACATGTTCTAGTACAAACACAAAATGCAGTATAATCCTGAAAATGCTATATAATAGTTGCCCTTTAAGCAGCAAGAATGAATATGTTACTCTTCTGTGACTCTGACAGTTTTTATGTCATTCATGTATTTCTGTTTCCTCCTCAGGAGTTTTACGACCATGCGAAGACACTGTGGCAGGATGAGGGCGTCAGGGCGTGCTACGATAGATCCAACGAGTACCAGCTAATCGACTGTGCACAATAGTAAGTAACCAGTGACATGATCTCTACACTGAGGTACCAGTTTATTAGGTGCACCTGTTCAATTTAATGCAATACAATACCGTATTATAGTATGGTAAATAGAGTATTTTCGAAGCTTATAATGTTTCTGTATCAGAAAGGTGTGGATTCAACTCTGGTCAATTTTGAAGATATAGTTGGTGGTGATTGATTGGTTTGTCTATACTGTGTTGCATTTTTTTAGTTGGTTTGTTTTGGTGCACACTGCCAGCTTACAAGGGAACTAGGGGTGTGCCAAAAAATCGATTCACAGAAGAATCTAGATTCTCATTTGCAACGATTCAGAATCGATCTGAAATGTCCAAGAATCGATTTAATAAATAAATAAAATCAGCTGGCTGTTCGCCTCCATTTTTGTAACTAGCCTATCCGGGACGTCCGGACGTCACCACGCAGCCGGTTTTTGAACGTGAGCGGTAAATCACTAGAACAAAGAGGAAGCAAATATGGATGAGAGGGAGATCCAACCAGCCCCGTCTTCACTTTTCACTTCAAGTTTGGCGTAATTTCGGTTTTTACCGAATGCCTGGAAGCACTGCGCTGGACATGACACACACAGTGTGCAAGCTTTGCAAAACGAAGACCAAGTACTTCGGCAGCACAACAAATGCGCGGGCTCATATTAATAGGCATCACCCGGAGCTCAGCGACACAGAGCAGCCACCAGCTGCAGACCAACGCACACTGCAGTGCTTCACGAAACTTCCTGCCAACTCCGAGAGGGCAAAAAAAATAACTCGGTCTATCGCCTGCTTCATCGCCAAAGACCTAAGGCCTTACAGTGTGGTGGAGAACGAGGGGTTCGTCTGCATGTTACAGACAGCAGAGCCGAGGTACAACATACCGTCCCGCAAGTTTTTCACTGAGACAGCTGTGCCACAGCTTTACAATGAGACTAAAAGAAAGGTCGCCAGTGCCCTAACCGAAACGACCAGAGTGGCACTAACGTGAACATTTCAGAGACAGGTAGCTTAGGGGTACTATTTTTCATTTTGAAAGAAGCACTTTATTTTCATAACTTGTTATTCTTTAAGTTACTGAGTCTGACTGAGAAATATAGATGTTTTTTTGTCTTCACCGGTTATGTTCTACATGATATTTGTGGTAAACTGCAACTTTCCTGGGAAATGCATCTATTTTCAACCATTTTGTATTATGAAGAAGCACTTTATTTTTGTTCCAACTTATTTTATAGCTCGCTACTAATGAGTAGCAATTGAGAACCAGACATTGTTTTTGATAAAAGGCACTTCCCTGAGAATTGAACTTAATAAATGTGAAAAAGACACTTTAATGTCTCCGTTTGTCATTCTGTATAGCAAAGCAGATGAGAGTAGATCATGATCAGAAACCCGATTAGAAATCATTATGGATAAAATCGAATCGTTTTGAATCGAAAATCGATTTTGAATCGAACCGTGGCCTCAAGAATCGGAATCGAATTGAATCGTGAGATGGTAAAAGATTCCCACCCCTAAAGGGAACCAGGGCAAGCAAAGTCAAATGGGCCTGGGACATCCTGGTGGTGCTGTGATGTTAGAGTACTTTTATGCAACAGAGCAGTTACCCCTGTTTAGTTTCGTGTACACTTTTAGTGCGATTACGGAAGGCTTGTATCATGTGGATGCAACAACAGTGGTGTTGTCATTGCTTAGAATTCCTCATGGGGGTGACAGAAACTACGCAGTATAGCTCTTTAAAGTTGAGAGAAGTCGCACCATCCTGATTCCAGTCCCTGAAACTGTATCTGAACGTGATAGACTTCATGTCAGTTTAGGACACACAGGCTAGCGTTTCTAGAGTTAGGTGGATTTCCTGTTTGTCCGGTGTACGAGCTTAAGCCATTTTGATTTTATGCAAACCGGCTCAACCAACACTTGCCATTATGACACTTTCTGGCAAATTAAAAAGTAGCCTACATCGGCAACCTATGTTGACGGCGTCACAGCACTAAATCCAACTTGTATTGCATTAGTAACAAGCAGTGTTGGGCAGTAGTTTAACTACTTCTAAGTAGCGTTGTTGTTTTCTAAATCAAATAGCTTTTCAGTAGCTTAGCTCTTTCATTGATCAAGTACTGCAGTAGCATCCACACACGCTACATTTCCTCAAGCGTTTCTGAAGCTCAAGCACAGTGGAGCTTTCTGCTGCGGTCTGAAATAAAATGTACACAGTGTAAAACTAAATAGTTTTTAGACTCAAAACAACGTCCTTACATCCAGAAAAGTGTGCATTGTAGGGTAATTTAAATGTTTTGGATTATGTCCCTTGGTTTAAAGAAAAAGACAACTGAAATTAAGTCAGTCAGTCGAGGTGAGGTAAGCACTGCCTTGTGATTATCAAACTGACTTCAGTCTGGTGTCTGACCTGCAGCGTAGCAGTGAGTTTTTCTCGCACACATCAGCACCTGATTGTGACCGACCGGCTCTTTGTCACTACTTTACTTTTTCCAGCACAGGTTTTCTTCTTTCCTGATGTGTTGCTCTGATTAATTACTGTAAAGCGACTGTACAATGTGATCTATCAATCAGACAGATTGATTTAATTTCAGGCAAGGTGGTGTGACTCCTGCCGCAAACCAGATTTTACAGCCTCTGTGCTATTTGTTATTGCTGTTACTTGTTTATTGCAGTGTCATTCCTCTCTCTTGCCTATACAACGTAATCAAAAGGAGAAGTCATACAGAATGAATGGAATACCACAAACATGCCTGATGTAAACTTTAGACAGCTTTACAGTATGTGTTGCGTATTGTAAAAGATAAACTCTTAGAAGTACACAGTGTACATTTATAAAGTTGCGATAGGATTTGCCTCTTTAGTAACATCTACTGGCAGCTGTGGGACACCGTCCCAAGCTTTGGACCTAGGTTTAGATTTGACTTAAACCTTAATATGTACCTAGCAAATGTTGTTATAATGTTGTTTTACACTGGCATACAGTGTAAATTGATTCAGGTCTCCTTCCTGTATAAACTGACAGACATATATTAAAGGACAATTCCGGCGCAAAACGAACCTAGGAGTTATTAACAGATGTGTACCCACTCTGTCGCTCTCTGGAACATGTTTTCATGCTAATCGAATGAGTTTTTAGCTTGAAAGACGCTAGCACGGACCGCCGATTAGCTTACAACTCTAGTATTCAGGGCACAGGGAACGTAAAAACAAATCGCTATTTATACCACTAAAAGGCTATCGCCAAACTTCAACGGTAGCATAATGAGGGTCCCTTAATGTTAACCGAAGCATTGAGAACTTTGTAAGTGTACAGACAGTTTATTGAAAAGATAGTTTATAAAGACACTTGCGTTCATGTTTACATGCCGCCGCCGTCTTGGAAACCAGTCATGACTTGCAGCTGGCGATGCAAACTAAAATCAAAAGCAATGTGCTCAATATATCTGAAATAATCGCACTCTGCATAACTTGTCTAGTGTACTTAATGGATAACTGTCCATCTGGTCCCTCCGGTCTGGGTCGCCGAAAAAGTTTCAAGTACAGCCCTGTTTATCAGAAAGGGGAAATCTGTACAAAACACTGCGTCTCTTGGGCATCGCGACGCAGCAGGTCCCACTCCTTGCAACACAGACACTCCTGTTCGGTGGCCATAGCTTCACAATGTCCGCAGGTACACCACCAGTTTCCCGAAGTACAAGGCTTTGTTGCGGCATTGACTGCCGGTAGCTCTCTCTCTCTCGTAGCCCTTTCACGGAGCTCCCGCAGCTCTTCGTTCAATAAACTGTCTGTACACTTACAGAGTTCTCAATGCTTCGGTTAACATTTAGGGACCCTCATTCTGCTACCGTTGAAGTTTGGTGATATTTTGAGCCTTTTTAGTGGTATAAATAGCGATTTGTTTTTACGTTCCCTGTGCCCCGAATACTAGCGTTGTAAGCTAATTGGCGGTCCGCGCTAGCGTCTGGCAAGCTAAAAACTCATTCGATTAGCATGAAAACATGTTCCAGAGAGCGACAGAGTGGGTACACATCTGTTAATAACCCCTAGGTTCGTTTTGCGCTGGAATTGTCCTTTAAGTCAATGCACAGATAGCACCAACATCCAACCAATATTTTACTCAGTTTGCATCTGTAGGTTTTTTTTTTGGTATTTGAGAAATCTCAGCAAATGGTTAAGGCCAAGCCGAGTGCCTGTTTATGAAGCTATTGAGGCAACACAGGAGTCACCGGCAGTGATCTCAAACATTTGTAAATCTTAGACGGAAATGATGTCAGACACTGTTTCAAATAGTTCAGTTGACAGTGTGTTGTGCCCTGTGGTTATCCAGGCCCTCCACTGCCACCTGTCTTTAAGACTTCTGTTCTACAATCATCTCTACCTCGCCTTTTCCCTGGGCATTTTCACACTGTATAATCTCCAGAACATAACCTTTTCATTGTCATATCTAAATGATACATATGTATTTGTTTAAAGATCTAGGGCATCGCAAATGTGTTCTTAACAGCTCAGAGTTGAGTATCTAGTTATCATTTCCAAAGCAAAGGCAGGTAAAAACACAGAGACAAGAAATATTGTAGTGGAAAAGTTTTCATGTAACAGCAGCAGTTTGCAGTGTTTGGGAGAAAACATGGCCAAGGCTGAGTCATCTACAGATCAGAGGATGTTTATTGGTGGAGAAGGGGTGATGTGTGAGCAGGATACCATCGCTGCTCAGCTGTGGACTACAAGCCTTACTCTTGGTGAATAGTATGTGCATTTAACTCAGCACTTTAGGCTGCTTTGGTGTTTTTGGGTTAGGGTTAGTTTACATGAGGAAACCCCCTCCCTATTTCTCCTTCAGGTGGTTGCGATGGTACAGTCCAGTCTTTTGTTCCCTCCCTCCTCGCTTACACATCCAGCATAAAAACACAAGCTCATCCTCTCTTGCTTTTTTTTTCTCCTCCGTCTTCTTTTTCTCCATATCCGTCTGTCTGTCTGTCTTCTTTCTGGAGACAGTCCAGCCGCACTAGATTGGGAGCTGATAGACTATTAATAGCGCCTGTGGTTGGGTCTCCATGGTAACCATGCTGGAGGCCAAGGCGCTGGGGAGCTATTTTTGAAATCTGCTCTGTAATGTCAGACGCCACTACACTTTCATTCTCTGTCCTCCTCTCTCATTCTGTCTTCCCCTTTTTCATGTTCGCTCTCATCTAGGGGTGACCCCGACTAAGAATTTACATAGTCGAATCAGAATCGTCAAGTCGTTCCTGTCGACAACTGATCGTCAAATCATGTGGGGGGTGGGGCTTGACATTAATAAGTGGTGCAAGGGTGTAGAAGATTAATTGAAAATTGTTTGGAGTTGTGGCCGGGTTGGATCAGTGGTAGAGCAGGCGCACATATACTGAGAGGTTCATGCCTCGACGCAGAGTTCCGGTGTTTGAATCCGACCTGTGACAGTTTCCTGCATGTCTTCCCCCTCTCTCTCCCCTTTTTATGGGTTATTTTAGGCCTTTATTTTCACAGGACAGATGAAGACATGAAAGGGGCAATGACATGCAGCAAAGGGCCGCAGGTCGGAGTCGAACCCGCGGCCGCTGCGTCGAGGAGGAGTAAACCTCTATATATGTGCGCCTGCTCTACCTGCTCTACCAACTGACTGCTAACCCAGCCACTATCCTGTCATAACTAAAGGCGGAAAACCCCCAAAAAAATAATCTTTTAAAAAAAAAAAAGTGTCTAAGCAGTCAGCAGCTGTCCCCCGGTGACGAGAAGCGGAGCGCACAGAGCAAAAGGCTGTTGTCCTGGTCTTTACTTCATTTACAATCCTCTTGTCATAATGTTTTTCTGCCGCAAACGTTGCCTCTGCTTCACCCAGCTTGCAGGTCCAGTGTGTAGGATGTGGTGATCATGGGGCGGACGGATCATGCCGTGGGCTGGGCATTGGATCACAGCTGTGCTCCTGTATCTGGTGGTGGCACAGTGGCCATTCCAGCGATCAGGGTTACAGTAATATGTTCATCCACTACAATTGTCAATGTTACCAAGCACATTTTCAGCTCTGTTTTCTCAACGTTTAGCTGTTATGTGAAAGATGCATTTATGCAGGTTTTTTATTTATTTTTATTTTTTTTAGAGCCGCCTACTACGCAGGAGGTGGCGGTACGCCGTAAAAAGTGAGGGTACTCATAAGGACAACACAACTTGTATCTTACTTGGATCATCTTTTACTATTTCAAAGTGCACCCACACTTTAGATTTTCTTTTCCCAGACATTTTCAGTTAAATATTTAAATCCCTACCGCCAAGATGCTCCTCCATCACGGATCATGGAAAGTAAAACTTAAATCTGTCATGGGGCGGTCGGATTTATTCACGCACTTTACAAAGATTTATTACAAAGTTTCTTTCTTTTAAAAAAATTTGACAGCATTATATGTTGATATTTATATCATAATATGCTGTATATTAACTTATTGGGAGAAAATGGGTAGTTATATGTGAAATCTGACATTGAGCACCCCCATATTGCCAAAATGGCATGATCCTTGTTTCATAACACCTCTGCCAAGATTCAACCTACTCGCATCTCTCCTTTTCACGTGCACTTCCCTTGAGCTGTTTTTTCTCTCTTTCCTTGAGTTTCTCTTTTTTTTTAGGAATATGCAGATTTGCTAAGATTCTCTTACTGCTGTGAGATGAGAAGTTCACTGCCCATTTCCTTCACATGTTGCTAAAAGTGATTTTAGTCTTGTGCCTGTGTTTTAGTGGAAGATGCGAACATTTCAGACTAACGAATCAAACCAGCACTGGGCAACTTAGCAAGTTTATAGCTTAATGAAATAGTTTAAACTTCAAGACCCAGAAGTTATATATTTAAACTAATATTTTCATTTGATGAGATGGCATTACATTGCACACATTAAGATTGTTTTGACCACCCTGACCAGTCTGTGTCTTAAAAGGAGAAATAGAGTAACAGTAATAGAGCTTATGTTGGAGAGTCCATCTTTCACTGGATATAAAGACAATTTGACAGGGTTTGAAAAAGGGTTTCTAAAATGATTCGGTTAATAACTCGATAAGGGACCATAACACTTGAATGTTTCAGTCATGTCTGGGGTTTTGACTGTTTTCAAACTTTGTCTCTGTCGACAACTGTGCATACTGTAGCAATCCACCATCTTTGTATAATACACCATCCCTGTATATTTCTTATCAGTTGCATTTTACATTGATAGATCATTGAAGTTCAGAGCCTGAAAGATTCCCTGGGAATGCTCCTCCACATGATATTTAGTCGTTTCCAGGAGATTTTCAATCATGGCAGATGCTGCAGGTGGCCTACTTTCTCACACTTAATAACTGCATATCAACAAAACCATTTCATCAGTAGGAAATGCAGCATTAAAGTAATAATAGTGCCACACACTTGAAGCTCTCTGAGTTTGCTTGTGTAGGAGAGCTGGATATCTTCTGACACACAGACCTGAAACTTGAAATGACCAATACTTGCACAAGTAAAATAAGGTTACACTAGTCCGGTGATTTTTGGACATGTATTTCTCTTGTTTTCTTTGTCATCCTGATCACGTGTAGGTATGTTTATTCCCTTCTGGCACATGTGCGTATGCATTTTTGACATATTGCACGTTTGAGTGCTTTAATGTCGTCCCTGGCTATTGAACAAGCAGGGAGGATGCCTCTGCGTTTGTTTGTTGTTTGTTGATGAGGATGCCCGCTGCATAAAAGTGCTCTGTCATGTTTGGAAACTGTTCTTTTAGTTGTTTGATATTGATTGTGGTGCCTGAGAACATCTGTACAAGTCTTCTTCAACAATGAAACTGCAATCTGTTATAATAAAAATATATATTATTGTATAATAATAGTAATATTATCCTCATACCAATGTTCTTACTTTTTTTCTTCTTTCTCTTCAGCTTTCTAGACAAGATCGACATTGTGAAACAGAGTGACTACACTCCAACAGATCAGGTGGGTGAAACTCTGCCAAATTAACAAAACCACACACTTCATTATGCGTTTCATATATTAGAGGTATTTCAAGATGAAGTGGTTTTGAAAGTTTGATTTATATTCATCATTAATAAGCAGGCTATTACTGTTTGGCATAACTAATTACCCTTACTCAAATGTAATGGTGCAAACCAAAAAAGGTGTTGTGTTAGAGTTGGATCTCGATCTAACTAGTGAATTTTTTTTCAGTTGAAATGTTTATCCTGGAGTAGAGCAGCATAGCTTTTTTTACACTGTTCATCAAAGACCATCAACCATCAAAGATAAATTCTATGTAGTCTTTTTACCCAAGTTGACCTAATGCAAGCCTCAAAATAGGGGCAGAAAATAAAAACATCTTGTGTCCGAGTCCCTTCAAGTTTTTTACTCTGATCTAGAAAATAAGTGCAGGCCACAGAAGCAATTTGCAGAATGTAAAGCTTGCTCCAGATTTACAGTGTAGTCATTCAAAATTCTGTAGGATATTTTTATGATCTTGGAAACCGTTTTGTTACAATTTCTGTTATCTTTTACCAGGATTTGCTGCGGTGCAGAGTTCTGACTTCAGGAATCTTTGAGACAAGATTTCAAGTGGACAAAGTTAATTTCCAGTGAGTAAAAACATAAAGGCAAGGGCATATATTGGGTGTATATTGGTACTTCTTACTAAACTGACTCATAGCTTCAGTATAAATCATGTACAATGACTCAGGATAAAAACACATGAGAATTTAAGATATACCGTTTCTCCACACGATGGCAGTATTTCACCTGTTAACACCAATGTTTCTTGTTTAATTTACACAGTATGTTTGATGTTGGTGGTCAAAGAGACGAACGCCGTAAATGGATTCAGTGCTTTAACGGTAACTTGTGTTTCTTTCTGCTTCCTCTCACTTCGCTCCACTCATGTCTTTTTCTCTCACTGTGTCTGATTGATCTCTGTCCCCTCTCTCGTCCACAGATGTAACGGCCATCATCTTCGTGGTGGCCAGTAGCAGTTACAACATGGTGATCAGAGAGGACAATCAGACCAACCGTTTACAGGAGGCCCTCAACCTCTTCAAGAACATCTGGAACAACAGGTGAAGAGACATAGATACTAGATCTGTCTGCATGTTGTTTTCTGTCATTGTAGAAGTAAAGTGGGAAAAAGTGCCTTTCAAGGGATGACAAGGAACTCTATCTAGCCTTTTCAGAACTTACATTTTTTGTAATCGCAGACAAATAATGTTGATCGATCAAGGCTGGGAAACCTTTATGAAACAGCCGTCTTTTTCTCTTGAATGATTGCATAACCAAGTGCGGGGGTTCCCTAGCAACAAACACAGCATAACACCAATCAAGGGCAGCTCATGTACTTTATTTACAAGTTACAGCGGCATGTAAGCAAATAAAAGTTGCAGAACGGTGGAAAATTACCAAAACCTTTGGCAGCTTGTCTCACATCACAGAAGACATGGTGGTCACTGAGTTAAATGCCTCTGTTAAAATGTATTTGTCCTTATACTGAATCCAGACAGTCAAAATGTATTCCTTTTTTTTTTTTTTTTTTTTTTTTTTCCATTTTTCAGGTTTCAGTTGTGGAAATCTTCTGAGCTGTTTAGATTGTTCAATAAACAGAACTAGTTTTGTGCAGTTGGGCAACCATGCAGACACTTTGGGATAATTAGTATTTTCCAGGAATTATCTATCTTTTAATGTCATCCGCTGAAAGAGCTGTCACCCACTGGCCCCATTTGTATTTATTTGACCAACTCTAAGCAGTGATTTCTTCTCATGTCGTTCTTCACACTCAGACACAGTTTGATAGTTAAGTGTGTGATGTTGATTCATGGTGTTTTGTTCTCTTCAGATGGCTGCGGACCATTTCTGTCATCTTGTTCCTAAATAAACAGGACCTGCTAGCAGAGAAGGTGCTGGCAGGGAAGTCCAAAATCGAGGAATACTTTCCTGAATTTGCTCGCTACACCACACCTGACGATGGTGAGCAGTTGTACCACAGTTGTGTCCACTTCCAGATACTTTTGACCTCATACGGCCATAAACTTAGACATGAAGGTGTGAATTTAGTTGAAAGGTTCACCATTAATTCTCAGCAACACTATCCGTATTAGTAGCTGTACAAATACAGCTGGTCTTTTTCAACTTGTAAATATCTGCTTTGGAAACTGCTTCTTTAGTTCAGGAAATCATGTGATTATTGTTTGTAAAGTGGGGTGACCAGACTCCCCAAACTGCCTTAAAAGAGTCCCAGCTGGAAACTGCTCTCTGAAAAATACCAAGATGTCCCAATTTTCCACCACCTGTTCCAAATATGTCCCAGTTTTTAAAAATCCCTTGCTTCTCACTATAGTCTTGTGCTTCCACAGGGATACACACAGACATACTGTGATAGTTCTGCTTTTAGTGTAAAGTCATGTTTTTCCCCCATCATTAAAACAGCTCAAACTCTTGACTCCTCTAAAAAACTAGATCTGTGATGGACGGTGCATTTAGCATCATCCACCTCAAGAGGTCATCCTTGGGGGCGACTGGGTAGCTCACCTGGTTGAGCATGTGCCCCACATACAGAGGCTCAGTCCTTGCCACAGCGGCTGTGGTTCAAGTCCGACCTGTGGCCCTTTGCTGCATGTCACCCCATCCCCCCTTTCAAGGCTTATGCTGCCCTATCAAATAAAGGCCTAAAGTGCCCCCCCCAAAAAATAGGTCATCCGTGATACACACTTGTGACGTTGTTTTGTTCTCTCGCATTTGATCACAATGACATAGAAAATGACTTACTTACTCAACTTGTTACAAAATTATTCATATCATAATGTATACCTGCTTACTAATAAATGCTCAGAAAAGCCGGATTCCATCCTGGTTGTTGTATGATCCATCCCCATTTGAAAGATTGCATGTCATAAGAACTGTGGTTTCATTAGCCTCTCTCTCTCCTCTTCCAGCGACACCAGAGCCTGGAGAAGATCCACGTGTTACAAGGGCAAAGTACTTTATAAGAGATGAATTCCTGGTAAGTGCAATGGCCGTAGGTTTTGCTTTTGTGCTTTGTAATATGCAAATTTTAAAGGGTAAGGCTGCATTCAGACAGGATCAGGTGCTCCGGCGAGAAGTCAGTCCTCCCATTCATTTGAACGGGGGTAGTGGGTTTAGGCTGCAGCGTTGGGGGCCACAGGGTGGTGCTGAAAAAAAAAGTTGTGACGGATTCAACTTTTCGAGAAACGCAACCCGACGTCACTCTACGGTGGCCAATCACGTAACCGGAGATCAGACTTATCAGTCCGATTTTAGGCGGCATGAGGGTCCCTTTCAGTAAACAATAAACATCCCTGTCTCTATCACTGCTACAAGAAAGCCTTAAAAAAAACTATGAAGGTAAAGAAATGAAACACAAGCACTTAACTGCCCAGAAGTTTGTGACTAAGACCATTACAGCTGACTGTTTCCTGCAACAAGTTCCGGCAAAAAGCACAGTCCCTCAGTCTCTTTTCTTTCTCCGTGAAATTAAACTGCCTTCAAGAGCGGTCAGGAATGTTGAGATCGTGAAAACGCTTTGATTGAAATCAATTATTGTAAAATATAAAGTCTACTTGTGCTACACTGGGGGGTTAAAGTACACAACAGGATGCCACACAAATGGGCCCTTTAAGTGACACTCCCACACTGCCGCACAACCCTGCGGAAAATGTAATTGCTGCCTAAGTTGGGTACTTTATTTTCAGTAAAAAAAACTAATGGGCTTGGGTCTGACTGCCACAGATAGAGTTGAAAAGTGTTCAGAGTCTGTCTCATGGGATTTGTTGACAATTAACATATATAGAATCATTGTATTGGCTAAATATGGCATGATCATAAAGGTGTTTGTGCATTGTATGTCTCTGCTTTACATGTGCTCTGTTAAAAATAAAAATTGGAGACCGCTGCTCAAGGAAACCTTCACAACCAATCAGCAACTGTGTTAGTTCTGATATACACAGTGAAATAGTTTCTTACTTTCTCCTTTTTCCATCTACAGAGGATCAGCACAGCAAGCGGGGACGGGAGGCACTACTGCTACCCCCACTTCACCTGCGCCGTCGACACAGAAAACATCCGCCGTGTATTCAACGATTGTCGAGACATCATCCAGCGGATGCACCTGCGGCAGTATGAGCTGTTGTGATGAGAGAAAAAAAAAAAAGTGTTCGGCCAAAAACACATCAGACTATGAAAAACCCTGAACCCTGAGTCTCTGAACTCCCCTCTTCCACAGAACCGCGTGAGCTCTTGTAAAGGAATGGGGGCCAAAACACACACACACACACACACACACACACACACACACACACACACACACACCACACACTTACAGACACACCCTGAACCCAGAACTTCCCTGATGCAAACTCCCTACCTGCAGTAGACAGAGCTATTTTTATGGAAGGGTTTTAGGGGTTAACACATACACAGACTCGGATCTTCACCTTCAGCCATACTCCCAGCTTCACACATCTCAACATCATATATCGTCCCCATACACGTTACCCTCACCTTTCTAGAAACCCTGAGTGGCCCAGTCTGGACTGTGTTTGAGCCGCGGTTGAGATTGTGAGATTTTCCTCTCGTTGAGGTCAGGATGAAGACTGAGCGAGCTACTACATCAGTGCAACTGGGAAAGCGATGACTGTTGAATTACTGCAAATAGAGAATAAACATGTCACAACAGATCAGCTAAACACTGTATCTAACAACAACAACAACAAAAAAAAAAAAAAAAAGCACTGTGCTCAGGACTTGACTCAAACCGTGTACACCAATCCTTCCTATCACTTACACACATCCATAAATCCAACCACAGGATCTGCTTGCACACAGAAACGTATCCCACATGCTTTTTACTGGACTGCACAACCGGCTTGGATACGGAAACGTACTGATCTGCCGACGAGTGGCAGGCTGGTTGAGCTGTCAGCGGATTTTTCTGGCACATCGCTTTGAGATTGAACTTAGTGACTGCGCAGACGAGGAGCAGCGTTACCACAGACTAAACAGACCAGGGGTGTGATCAGTGGGGGGGCGGGGGGTTCACCTACACAGGACAGAGCTGACTCCGATGTGAATTTCTCTGATGGCGTCTAGATACGTTTGCCAGAGACGACGGCAGTCCCTCAACTTCTCCACAGAACTGTTATGCCACCTGACTTTGCCTGGTTGGTAGTGGAGCAAAACATGAGGAGGATACATTGAGTTTAAAACAGAAAGAAACAAAAAAAAGCCAACTTTTATGGAACTTAACTAACAGAGGGCAAAAAGCATCCTTCTACAGTACAGTACCATATAAGTTAAAGAGAACTCTCATCTTGTCATGATTGACCCTGTTTTACTGTGTAGACTTTTGTGCCATTGTGCCCTGTATGCTCTCTTTCTTTATCTTTACTCTCTCTGTCTCGGTAACTCTCTCCTTTTTTCAACCCTGATCTTTCTCATACGACGATTTTACTCTTCATCACTCTCCATCTTGACAGTTCTCCCCCTCCCTCTCATTTTGTCCTTCACTGCACCTCCTCGTCCCCACCACTACCACCTTCCCATCTGCACTTCTACCTTCCTGGCTGTGCTCTTTTGGTTTAAGAGAAAATAAAATAGAATAATCCTGAAATATACAGAAGATAAACAACAAACTGGACACTAATTTTTTTTTGTTTTGTTTTGTGGTCATGTGGTCAAACAGCCCGCTCACACCTCGTTGCCATTCCCTCCCTCTGCCATCCCTCCATCTTTCCTTCTCTCTCCTTCCTCCCCAACCTCTTGCTCCTTTGTACGTCTGTCTTTACATTACTGCTGAACTATTATTCTTGTACAGACTGTAAAATGTATTATTTTGTACAACTTTGTTGAAAAAAAATAACTTTTAGAAGATCCCTGTGCCTTGATCACGACTGTATGTGTAATGAGCTAAAGTGGGTGTCAAACTGCGCTGTATAGCTTGGCCAATCCCCTTCTAACTCCCAGCCTCTCTCTCTCTCTCTCTCTCTCTCTCTCTCTCTCTCTCTCTGGGATGGAGGACAACCATTCGTAGCTTTTCTAGTTTTATTTCTCTCCCCTATCCTCCCATTCTCTCTCTCTTTATGATTTAAATGTATATTTTTGAATCCATATACCCCAAAAAGATAAATATATGAAATGTATATGGGTTTTAAAAAAAAAAAAAAGTATTTTATTAGAATCAAATGAACCTTGACAAATTGTACACTTGATAGTGTGCGTATTGCTATAACTTAAATCCTTTCAACTGAAGTTGTGTTCAGGTTTCATTTGTTTTCTTTTGTTGACATCTGCAAACAACATTTTGAAGGGTTAAAGTCAGAGGAGATGACAGATGCAAAACATTGCTTGTTTCTACACAAATCTTATTCTTTTGCTAAAAAACGGCCAAAAAATGACAAAAAAAGAAATTACTTTGAGTTTATTTTCTGGTGAGGGGGGATGTCCTCCTTCCTAGCCTTGCACAGCAGAGGCGGCCTGTACAGTATTAGCATCTCTCTCCTTTCAGTGACCGAGTCTTCATTTAATGTGTACATCAAATATGGGTCTCTACTTTCTGAACAGACGCTCTAAGAAATAAAGTTTTTTTTGGTGCAGACAGCAACAAGTCTGGGATTACACATGTAAACACACTCAGACACAGGCAACACTACTTTCTCACATAAGCTGCATTTTTGCAATCTTATCCCTAAATTTTCATCAGCCGGAAGGGTTGTTGTAAATCCAGGGTAGAGGAAGTTTCCTGTTTGTTTACCAGTCATTTCCTCTTCAGATATGCAGTGTATTTATTGGGACAATTATGAAGATTGTTAAGTCAGTTTCTGGCAGGGGGGCATCTGGTTTTGAAGCAACAATGTGGAAATTAAGGTTAAAAGTTAGATAACAAAGTCTAACTGGTGGATCTTTATTCTGCAGTGAGTCCCTGAAGGTAAAAAATGTGAAGTTCTGAATACCCAACCTAATTCGGGAAAATACAACTTCTGATGCATGTTTTTTGATGTTTTGGCTGTGTAAAGAAAATAATTGTCCTTGGTAAGTGTTAACACACACAGTGAGTTAATCCCAAAGTTTTAAATTTAACTTATTTTTACAATACAAGACAAAACTTGACTCACCCCAAAAGGAATGTTTTGTGCCCAAGATGCTCAATATACATAATGTATATACACAAGTCTCTGACCTCAGATTTGATCCAAAATACCAAGTGCCACACTGTGAATTTACAAGTACAACATTTACCTTTTAATGTGTTCATTTTGTGCTGTGAAATGATTGCTATGCAACCAATAGAGTGAGGGGCATTCAAGCTTGATCTACAGGAGCTAATTCACTCGGGTGGGCCTACCAACTTTCAAATAATCAAATAAGTTAATGTTGAGGTAAGTAGAAAATGAATTGTTGGTGAGAATAGTTGCTTTAAGTATACAGGAATAGATGCAACAAAAGCAGCAACCTAGCCCCTACGTTAACATTATTTTTTTTTTTTTTATGAGAAGAGTATAATGGAATGAAGGCAGCAGTATTTCCCACTAGGGTAGAAATGAGGCCATTTGTAAAAGGAAGTTCAAGGTTAAATGACAAATGAGAATGAAAAAGCACAGCATGGTAACCAGGTGTACCTGCCATATATCTGTATTTAATGTAAATAAATGTAAACTGCAGCCTACTATTTACCGTGCTGTAACACTGGTAGAGGTGTCGGCAATAAAACGTGCAGTAAGTATGAAATTAAATATCTCTGAGCACCAAAGTGTTTACAAAAGGAAAACGTGGGCACCCCCCTCTGTATTTCAATGAGGAATGCTGTGCCTGGAAAAGAAACTTAACAGTCATGTTGCTCGGGATAAGGACAAAGGTATGATTCTGGGAATAATGGAATTAAACATGAATCATGACTTTGTGTAGGAGTCTAAAAAAAACTAACTCCTCAAGTCCCAACAGTGGAAACTGATTCAAAACGATACCTCTGTAGACCCCTGACTCAGCGCTTTCATGATTCATGTGAGGCCCTTCTCTTAAGACTGGATGTTACACACATACGAATACATATGCCTTTTTAATGGAAGAAACAAAACTCAACTGTAGCACTTATGGGACATGAAGAGTATTAACCCTATTGAAAGTTTAAATGCCAAATTGGTTAAATCTGATTGATCTCTGACTACTTTTATTTGAATATATATATATATATATATATATATATATATATACTTTAGAAAAACATGAAGGATAAAACACTAACATAAGCAAACTGGGTTGCATAAATATAGGAACAGTTATGGTTCCCTGTGCTGTTGTCCCTTCTCCCTCTCCTTGTAGCTCTGCCCAAGTGTGCTGCATTGCTCAACCAGGTGCACCTGGCCTGGGAAGGAAGCGCTTAAAAGCAGTTGTGCCAGCAGCAGAAAAGAGAGGCCTCTGGCGTGGGGACTGCTGGTCTTGCTGCCTCTCAGCCTGGGATGTAACAGAACTAAAGAGCAGTGGTGGAAGAAGTATTCAGAACCTTTACTTAATAAGTAAAAGTACTAATACCACACTGTAAAAATATTCTGTTACAAGTAAAAGTCCTGCATTGAAAATGTTACTTAAGTAAAAGTATGTAAGTATCATCAGGAAAATGTACTTAAAGTATCAAAAGTAAAAGTACTCAATGCAGAAAAATCCTCACATTTTAGAAACTGGAAACAAAACAGTTCTGTCAATCAACTAAGTGTTTAATTGGCGAATCGTTTCAGCTCGACTTTTAGGCCTGAATATTGTAGTTCATTTTATAATTAATGTATTTTTATAAACTAGCCTACATGTGTTTTGTGTGCAAAAATCTTCATTTGTAAAGTAACTAGTACCTAAAGCTGTCAGATTAATCTAGTGGAGTACAATATTTCTCTGAAATGTAGTGGAGTAGAAGTAGAATAAAAAGAAAAGACTGAAGTAAAGTACAAGTACCTCAAATTTGTAGTTAAGTACAGTACTTGAGTAAATGTACTTAGTTATATTCCACCATTGCTAAAGAGAGGATTTCATGGGATTGTAGATGTCCGTGGCAGGGCCGGTAGCTGCTATTGAGGACATTAGGGTCATGTCCCCTCTATTTTGGGGATGGGGGGTTTGGGGGACTGCAATTAAAAATGTATGCATTTTGTAGACTGATTCTAGACTCAATGAGTTTAAATCTTTACTTTTAGGTTAACAAAATAATATATAAAGGCTTCAGCATTCCCACGGAACTATATATTCCTGGCCAAGTGGAGAAGGCTTTGAAACAGCGTTTAGCAATTTTGCAATAAGCCTAACTGAACAGTTGATTGAATAAACAAAATAAATAAATGGTAGTGTAGTGAGGATGCCATGTGTAGGCTACGCCCCTGGAGCATATAGTCTTTCTGATTAGTGTTTCAAACTACTGCCCTATATCCGCCTTAAACTGGTGCACGTTGGGTTTTCTTTGTGACGTTCGTATTCATTAATGTAAATTTTGTCTTTAAGGTGTGAACGTTTGTTTTTGCAATGGTCAAGCAATAAAGTAACCCCGTGACATTTCGCACGAGCCCCGCCCCTCGCGTGACGTCGTCCTCCTCCTTCCTTCCCGTCTGTCTCTCTCTCTCCCTCCGCTGCTAGCAGAGTTAGCACTAGCACGTTAGCCTACAGCAGCTGTCGGTGGCAGTCAGTCAGAGTGGTGGTGCATTTGTAATCATCCTCCTCCTCTCCCGTAGATAGACCGTGGACGACCAGGTTGTTTCTTCGGGAGCCAGCTGCTTCACCTCCTCGGGCTACCTGCGTTAAAATTTAGTTGTCCTCGTCGTCACGACAGGAAGAAGCCCTGGGACATGGCCAGACCAGAACAAGTACTGGTGCTAGAGCCACAACACGAACTGAAATTCAGAGGTAAAGCTGAACCAGAGGGCAGGGCCGTGGGCTAGGTAACGTTAGCTAACCAAGAAGCCGTTAATGATAAGCACGGTATCGACTCCTGCATTAACCAGTTAACGTTTGCTAATGTGTCTGTATGTGTTGTTGCTGTTATTACATTACACGGATATAACGTTAGCTAACTGGTCTACATTGTGTGTACGACAGCAGTGGCGATGACAGGTGAAACGACACTGTGTACGACGATGCTAGCAAGCTAGCATTAAGCTAACCTAGCTAGAATGTCAAAGTACTAGCTTTCATTGCAGCGTCAGGGCAGGCCCGCCGTTCAATTTCTCTAACTCATTCTAACTAATTTGCTCCCAATGCATAGTCTTTTATCCTCTGACAGCACGTAAAACACCGTGATGTGATCAATACTTGACATACATTACATACATCCCCTTGATTTTGTTGCGAACACCCGGCTGCAAAGAAGTGACTATTCTAGCAATTTCTACGATCCGGATGTCGTTGTTTAGCCTTATTAGCGTGATTATTTCGTAATATTATAAGCTAGCAAGCGGTGATTGGGAGATTTTCAGTTTACTCTCACTGTGCAACCTAAATTCCTTTCCAGCTTTCCAGGGAGAAACATTGTGAAAATACAGCCTGAGCTGGTTTGTCAGAGATAATGGCAACATTCTGAGATAATTGCCTTTAGATATTGCTGTAGAAATGGGTCAAGTGATGGCCTAAGGTGATGGGATCAGTCAGTAGCTGGTTGTTCACGGATTTATTATCGCAGAGCTTTGAGTGCAAAGATAACCCAGGAGAAGATGAATACGCCCACTCAGTTACTGATGCACAGTGGATCTGATTAGAGCAGAAAGCACAGTGTGGTTGTATGTCCAGTACACATTGCCAAAAGCCAAGGTTCAGTTTTCAAAAGAGGTTGATTATTCCATTAAACATGGTCTAATGGGGGATGCTGTGAGGGTGATCTACATGCTACACAAGCAACAAGAAAACATAGTAGTAAGTTTTCTACAGTGTCAGGTTTTGGCTGAGGGCGGGGCATGAATAATAAAGTAAGCGCTTGTACACTTTGCTGCTCTTTCCACCGCTTTAATGTTTAATGTGCACCGTGGAGTAACTCGCAAACACTACTCGTATATCCATCCTTGCAGACACACAATGACAATAGGTGTATGTAATTTATCATTTATCATACCCATGCCCACTGAGTTTTGATTCTTAACCAGGAAACGCCAGGAAAAGCCATGCACACAAGTGACAAACAAACACTTAAACTAGTAGACACAAGTGTAAATTTACACACGCATACATGCTTGAGTCACTTTACTGTTTCTTGTGTCCTCCTCAGGCCCGTTTACAGATGTCGTCACTGCCACTCTGAAGCTGACCAACCCCACAGATAGAAATGTGTGTTTCAAAGTCAAGACAACCGCGCCTCGCAGATACTGTGTGCGCCCAAACAGTGGCGTTATTGACGCTGGAAACTCCGTCAATGTTTCTGGTTCGTGAACATTTTTGCATCTTCTGGCAATATTGGTGAAAAGCCCAGTCAAAGTTCAAAACTACAGAATGGTTTTCACATCTTATTCTGTTAATTGGTTAGTGCTGATACAATGAATCTGTATTATTGACTTAGTGCCTTAATAACGTGATGATCTGTAGTTGCTTTCAGACAATATGTCTAAACGAGGGCTAGGTATTTGGTATCTGAGGAAAAAAAATAACATTTTATAACATTTGTGGATTTAATGGCCCAGCAGAAGGCATTTATTGATCTTTTCACCCAGCAGTAACACTAAAATAAATTGTGAAAATTTTACTTGAATGCAGGCTATAACACAATGAGAAGACAATGTTTAAGCTATATCTAGCTATCAGTCAGCATGTATTGTGTTTCAGCACCAAAATGCATCTTCTACCCTCAGTTCTACCAGTCATTGTACTAATACAGCAGTTGGCCTCTTGAGGTTAGAAATATTGTTAAGAAATCATCTGGTGGCATATCTGTAAAATCTTTGCAGGTGCTGGGTAACTACAATCTGCACAAAAAGATGAAAAAATACCTGCACAATGTTTTTTGTGTTCCAAATAATTGGAGAAATATATTTGGGTTGTTCAATTGAAGATCATGATATAGACTTGGTATTTGTATTGAACCTAAAATAGTGTCTTATGGATATTGTAATATTATTTTTTTTTCCAAATAGCCAAGCAGTCACCCTCAAAGGGTACAAGGTGATTTCTGGTTGAAGTCTTCACAACTCAAAACAGTTTCAGTAACTCGAGTTGTGATTCTTCCCTGCTCCGTTATATCGCTGTTTGAATGAACAAAAATAAACTGAATTTCTGACATTAATTATGAACAGAATCATTTTACTTGTATCATTGTACTCTTCAGTGACTAAGTAAATGATCATCCAGGCAGGTCATAGTGCAACCTAAATCATAAACCTGACTGACCTCTTTTGATTGTTGTGTAACCGTTGTTATGTGTCAATACAGAAAGCAGAAAGTCACTCTTTCCCTAATGTTCATGCTCTCCATTCTGTTTTTGTTTTGGTCCACAGTTATGCTACAGCCGTTTGACTACGACCCCAATGAAAAGAGTAAACACAAATTCATGGTGCAGTCCATGCTGGCTCCATACGACATGACTGACATGGAAGGAGTTGTGAGTACCAGAGTGCAAGATTTGATTTTGGATTATATTCTTGTTGGTATATTTATTCATTCCTTCCAATTCCAACTATTTGACTGTTGACCCTTAGTTTTTCTTGTTAAACCACACTTTAGGCATCTCCATCTATCAGAAACCTACACTAGCTCAAGCTGAACTCTTCAATATGTCAGTTTAAATCTGTCTGTCTCATTGTGCAGAAACTTTTCTGAATCATTTATAATACACAATTCTGAAAATGTAATTCTTCTAGATCATTTTTTTTTTATTCAGGGAAGGTTCACTGAGAGGCAGCCTCTCTTTTGCAGGAACGCCCTGATCACATTCACACAGTTCCACATTCATACCTGGAAGCTGCCCAGTACAACCACAGTCTGATCTGCTGGCCACTGAGCAGCTCCACTGGAGCGGTTGGAGGTTAAGGGCCGTGCTCAAGGGCACCTCAGTGGTGGTAATGAGGGAGGGACACTTTCCCCACCCAAATTTTTATCGGTTTGGGGATTGAACCGACGACCTCCCGGTCACAAGCTCTCTTCTCTAACCTTTAGGCCACCACTAGAGCATTGCCTTTAAAGTAATGACTTATAATTTACATAAAAGATACAGACAGAACTGATCTGATGCTAAAGAGTCCCTGTATGAACTTTCACTTATTTTCTTCCCTTCTGTCTCTCTTTCCCTCTCGATGTTCTTGTTCCACAGTGGAAGGAGGCAAAGCCTGACGAGCTGATGGATTCAAAGTTGAGATGTGCATTTGAGATGCCTGTAGAAAATGACAAAACTGTAAGTCTAACTCTTTGGTTAATGGGCATTTGTTGTACTATTGTAGGCATTCAGTCATTAAGTGTCAGGTGTAGAGCCACAAAAGTCACATTTTCTCATGTTGCCTAACGTATTTCACAGATTTAAATGAATACAGACTTATAATAGCCATTTTAGAAGAATCAGATTGAAATAATCACATTGCATGTTTCCTTAGAGTTTTCTCAATTTCCTACCCATCAGCAACACATCACTGTATCACCCATTATATGTTTATTTATTCATCTATGATTTATTTGTTTGTACCTTCATCTCACTCCCTACCGCGTCTCTGCATGTGTCTTCATCCCCTTCCTGCCTCTCGCCCCCCCACCCCACCCTCACTCTCTCTCCACAGCATGAGAGTGAAACCAACAAAACTGTGTCTTCCTCTGCCTCCTCTGTTAAGACTGAGCTCTCCACGCTGCCCAAGTCAGCCAGTGCCTCGCTGGATGACGGCGAGGTGAAGAAGATCATGGAGGAGTGCAAGCGGCTGCAGATGGAGGTGCAGAGGCTACGGGAAGAAAACAAACAGATCAGGGTGAGACGCGCAAAAACAAAACGGCAATCTGTCTGCGTTTTCTTGCTGCCTCATATTTTCTACTCCAGCACTTTATCTATCATACACAGAAAGAGTGAATGTGGTGCCTGTGGTTTGGCTGCTGTCACAGTACAAGCAGTTAGCCGCCAGCTAACGACACAGTTGTGGGGGTGTGTGTGGGAGGGGGAGAGGTGTGTGTGTTACGTTGCTTCTGCAGCATTCAAGTCAAAGTGAGTCATGGCAATGCCAGTAAAGCTGTCGCAAGTGTGGTTGCAGTTTTCAAAACTCCACGCAGACAGTGCACAACAGTGTTCACTATGCCCTGGTCACAGACTTGACAGGCTGGAGGTTGTAGGGCAAGGCAACGCAACTTTATTTCTATAGCACATTTCAGCAGCAAGGCAATTCAAAGTGCTTTACCTAAAACATTAAAGCGCAATTTAAAAACGGTCACGAAAATAAAACAGGTTAAAATACAATAAGATAGGTTCAATTCCGACCTGCAGCCCTTTGCTGCATGTCATTCCCCTTCCCTTTCATGTCTAAGCTGTTCTATCAAATAAAAGCCTAAAATGCAACAACAAATAGTATGCTCATCTACATCTTCATCTCAAGGCTTGTCTCCTCATCATCACACCTAGGCAACACATTTGTTGTAACACTGTAGTGTTGTACTTATGTTGAGGATTTGTGTGTACTCAGCTTGAGATTGGACATTTCTGACAGCACTAAAGGCAGCAGTATAATACATGCTTGCAACAAACAAGTGCGTGCTGAGCTGTTTTGACTGTATCTCTGACTCCTCTCTTTTGAACGCAGGAGGACGACGGGCTGCGGAAGAGAAAGGTGACCTCAATGGGCGCGCCTTACTCTTCTTCCTCCTCCGCCATGGCCACCTCAGCCATGAGGGACGAAGGCCTAAGCACCCGCATCCTGGCGCTCTGCGTGCTCTTCTTTGTCATTGGAGTCATCATTGGCAAGCTGGCCCTGTAGAGACACAGACAGACAGTGACAGACGGGCGGATGGCGTGCTCGGGAGGACATGTGTCAATGACGGCAACGGGGATGTCTTCTGGGTTTATGTTGATTTCTCTTTCTTTTTAACATTTAAGGCAATATCATAATGGTTTGTCTGGATGGAAAATGATTTAACATGTAAAAAGAGAACGAAGGAAGGCGATCCCAAGTGAAACCATGTGCAAGCGTTTTTGTCACAGGTCTTGCCTTTTTCTGTTTTTGTGAAATAATCACCACCTCTGATCTGTTCTTCTCTGTCCATCCCTCCTTCCTAAATGATCTTCCGCAACTTGCACAGGTAACAGTTAGTTGTGTGTGGAAGTGGCTTCATGCTGGCTGAATGTCAAAAGTCTTTCATTGATTCTTCTTTGATTCTTAAGTCTTCAAGTTCCTCACTCACATTGTCTATAAGAAAGATCTAACACTCTTCTTCTGATAATCTCTCTTCCACTTATTACTGATAATCTGCAAAGAGAGGTAAACAGCAATCAGTGAAAGATTATTTTCTAGATTCAAACTAAATGTTTGTGTGTGTGTGTGTGACTATGAAATCACGCTGTTTTTAGAACGGAGGAACAGGGGTGGTTTGAAAACAAAACTGTCATCTAAACAGATTTCCTGTACACAACAGAAAAATGGGGGTCTTTGTTGGAAATCAGTTTAAAACTTGATGTTTGTCGCTTACTGGCCCAAGGAATCAGTAGAAATCCAATAAATCAATTTTTTGGCCATTTGTAAAATTATAACCTGGTAAACATCAAGATATCGATAAGAATGTATGCTGCACGATGATGTAGTTAAAAAAAAACAAAAAACAAAGCTGTAATATTTAGTTAAAGACATCAGATTTTTCTAGTTCACATTTTTACTTGATACTTCATCAGGTTGAGAGAGGCAGCCCCCGGACATTTTCAATATATAACATACAGTATGTAACAATAGCTTTGGCCACCTTGTTTAATTTTGCCCATGGAGTATTGTATTTGCGTCCTCTAGTGTATTACTGCAGCTGTTTGCCTTTTTTTCTTATGTAGCCACGATGCTTCTGTTGTTTATAATATTCTAATGCACTATATTCAAGTGTCCACTCTGCAGTCTGCATGAAATGACCTGGATTTATTATGATTATTATTCTTTTTTTGAGTGTTGAAGTTTATTGGCAAAACAAAAAGATACCGTCTTCTTAAAAGGGACCATCTTGCGTCGTGTGTGTGTGTGTGTGTGTGTGTGTGTGTGTGTGTGTGTGTGTGTGTGTGTGTGTGTGTGTGTGTGTGTGTGTGTGTGTGTGTGTGTGTGTGTGTGTGTGTGTGTGTGTGTGTGTGTGTGTGTGTGTGTGTGTGTGTGTGTGTGTGTGTGTGTGTGTGTGTGTGTGTGTGTGTGTGTGTGTGTGCGTGCGTGCGTGCGTGCGTGCGCGCGAATTATCTTTTTCTTTTGTTTCCTGTTGGGCTCTGGTGGTCGTGCAGTAACTGAGACAACACAGCTGTATTATCTCGGCTGTCTCATGACCATCTAAGCAGGTTGTTCAAGAAAAAAAAAGAAAGAATAAATATCTGTATTTTTCGTTGCCTGAGGGAGCTCTGGGAGCAGAGAAGTGGGAATGTGGATGGCTGGGAGGAGGACTGACCTGTGAATACACACTACATTAAAGAAGAAAAAAAAAAAGGCATTAGCGCTTCAGACCACACATGCAAAGATACAGTCACACAACAATGTAATCACACAGTAATTGGATACTCTTTTGTATGTACAAAAAAATATAACTGGCAAAGTTATTAACATACTGTAGTAAAGGGAGAAAATAAACAACCAACATGGATCATGTAGCATCATAATGAATTAAAACATATAACCCCCCCCCCCCCCCAACTGTCTGCTTCTGTGAAAAGCTTGCACTTTTTTGTATTTAATTCTAAATTTAAAATGAGATTGTAAGGTGTGTGCAAAAAAAATTGAGATAGTAAGTAACGGAGCAAATATCTGGGGTGCAGAACCACTGAGCTATTGCTCTAAATTAGTGGTTATTCAGTGCTGAAATAAAATTGAACTGCTCTTAATAGATCAATGGAGCACTCCACCGAGTTTACACATGTAGATCAGTTGTACTTTGTCTTCTGGGGTTCTGAAGGGAGTTAATCATGATCAGCAGCCTGACATCATCATACTCAGATTCTGGTCAGAATATCAGTATGATACATAGACTGTATATTCATTTTTTTTAAAGGTTATTTTTTGGGGTTTTTCCCTTTATTTGAAAGACATGAAAGGGGGAGAGCGAGATGGGGGACGGCAGGCAGCGAACCCTGTGCCGCTGCAGGACTCAGCCAACATGGGGCGAACACTCTTACTGGGTGAGCTAGAGGCCACCCCAGACTGTATATTAATATTAACAGTCTATGGTCTGATACTGCTGTGATTATGGGGCGTGTTTGGTTTCAACCATGGATGTATTGGTTTCATAGACAGTATGATTGGTTTCAACCGAACCAGGAAAGAAAATGCCTCTGCACTCAATTGGATAAAACCTACAACCAATCAGAGCAATGGAGACAGACGTCACAGAAGCTGCGAGTTAAAGGCAGGCTTTACGTTACTGTTGATCATCTGCCCATCATCGTATAAAGCCCGCCCTGACAATTTGATTGGTCCGAACAGCTCTGGTTCGAGCATAGTTCCTCCACAACGATCAAGTCCAGACCGAACTTCACGACCTCAAATGTTGTGGACGGGGCTAAGTTCGGCTGGCATCCTACATGATCAGGGGCTTTGAGACTACAATCTTAACAGAGAGCCTCTATTACAAAGAAAGGGACATTTACCAAGTAGGGAAGGTCCCAAGAAAGATATTGGTTACATAGGAATTCTAGGATCTTTGGAGCTTGAGTAGAAGCATAGACAATATATAGAAGTCGGGATATTTAGGCTTCTGCTGCATCGATTTGACCGTTATTTATATAATCTCTCTGTTGCAAGTCACCCAACTTTATTTACAAGTAGCCTATATTTGAAGTTTTAAAACCTTATAGATACCCTCCTGACATGTTAAAGTACATATAAAAAATTTTAGAATAAGTTTTGCCTAAAAATATGTTTCCTCCCAAAAAGTACCTGGCCTGAATTGAGTGAAATGATGAAATAAGCATATATAAATCCAGTATTTTTTAATATGAACATACTTCAAAGTTACAAAAATAGAACTTTTCTACAATACATGTCTGAATGTGGGAATATTGTTATTAGAGACAGATGCAGTGCGTATTAATAAGCTGTTTCAGTTACAGAACCATCTCTGTAGTAGGCTAACCAAGGCCTGCCTTTGTACAGTGGTGGAAAATGTATTCAGATCCTTTACTTAAGTAAAAGTACTAATAAGCTACCACACTGTAAAAATACTCTGTTACAAGTAAAAGTCCTGCATTGAAAATCTTACTTAAGTAAAAGTATGTAGGCCTAAGTATCATCAAATAAAAATCCTCACATTTTAGAAGCTGGAAACGATCCAAACAGTTCTGTGTTTAATCGCCTTATCATTTCAGCTTGACTTGTAGGCCGTTATTTTGCTGGGTAGGCCTAGTTTAATTTATAATAAAACATCGTATTTTATAAACCACATAGGCCTATGTTTTGTGTGCAATAATTTTAATTTGTAAAGTAACTAGTAACTAAAGCTGTCAAATTAATGTAGTGGAGTAAAAAGTACAATATTTCTCTCTGAAATGTAGTGGAGTAGAAAGTGGCATGAAAAGAGAAGACTACAATAAAGTACAAGTAGGCCTACCTCAAATTTGTACTTAAGTACAGTACTTGAGGAAATGTACTTAGTTACATTCCACCACTGCCTTTGTATATTGGATGTCTCCGACAGTTGATGGGAAACACCTGCAGTGACGTCAGTGGTTTGGGTGTGGCCACAGGTTCACCACAGTACAGAAAGAAATAGAAAGCATATTAAAATAAGTGAGTACAAAAAAAGAAATAGCCCAGATAATAAAAGAATAAGTACAAAGTAAAGCGACAGGAGTGCTCCATTTGTCCAGTAGATGGAGACAGATATCCAACAAGCACCGCCCACCCGCGCTCACTCCTCATCGGGCAACATGACGTCATCGGGCCTTATCCAGGAAGTAGAAAAACATCAACAATCCTTCCAGGTTTCTGGCTAGGGCGAAGTGTCAGTGTAGCCTAGCAGCGAAGTAGCTAAGCTTGATTTTCTTGGGGTTTTCGCAGATTTGTTTTATTATTTCTTTTTTATAATTAGTGTAACGTTAACTGTAGCGCTCCAGATATGTCGTTGTTTGGTAAGATATTTGGAGGAGGAGGAAAAGGAGGAAAGGGACCGAGCCCACAGGAGGCGATCCAGAAACTCCGAGAGACGGAGGAGATGCTAACGAAGAAACAGGAATTTCTAGAGAAAAAGATCGAACAGGAACTGCAAATTGCCAAGAAAAACGGCACGAAAAACAAAAGAGGTGAGATATCGGGGCGTATTTTCTAATAGTTTCTACGCTTTATCGCCACATTGCTTGGTCAACAACACTAATCTAAATATTAGCAAGTTAGCTAAGTTGGCTAACTTTCCTCAGCTGTCAGAGAACTGTGGGCTGCCTCACCTACAGTCCATATCACGGCCACGGTGGCCACCAGAGAGAAGTAGACGTTTTATCGATTGTGGGTCAGATTAAATTATCTCATTATTGATTATCGCTGACTCCTTTTCATTGAGGTATGGTAACGCGAGCTTTGTCTTTTCCCAACATATCTGTGGTGATAATTTGTTCGTCTGATTGATCAGTGGCCATTTAAAAATCAGAAAGGTGCGGCAATCGGTACGGATACAGTTAATTGACAGATACTGCAGAGACTGGCAATAAAGATATTGGCTCAGTGTGTCAGGACAAGGGTTGAGCAGTAGTTGCACATGTTAAAAGGACGTGATATCACTGTCAGAGAGGTGGGCGTGTCTGCACCTTGGTCAGAAGTCTGAGACCTCTACACCATGCCAGAACACCAGTACAAAGACCCATAAACTTCACGCTGTCTGTCACCGGTAACGGGTAACATGGAAACAATTTTTTGTTGATGTTGTTGGTAAAGTTTGACATTTTGTCCTTGTAATGGCTGTGTAGGAAAGCTCATTATTTGGTTGTGAAATTGTTATGATTATTGCTTATGTGCAAATGGACATGTTGGGCTAATGACACTGCTAGAATACAGATCAAGAGGTCACCAAATATGTAGTATAAATGCTCTGGGATTATGAATATCCCTAGTGTATAATGTGGATGTCTGGGCAGAAGTTTTGAAGACACCTAAAAGGCATGAAAGTGTTGATTAAGGGTACAATTGTGTACCTGAGAGTGGTGAAAGCAATGTAGGTCAGCGGGTCACAAACATCAAAGGCGATCATCTTCTGGAGAGCACAAATATCCAAACCAAATCTCATGCCAACCCGGCCAGCAGTTGTTGAGATATTTTGCTCTCAAATAAAGTGTTGGAGAAAGAGGAAAAACTGATAACTTGAACTAGGGCTGGGCGATATGGAGAAAATCAAATATCACGATATTTTTGACCAAATACCTCAATATCGATACTGCAACGTTATTGTAGTGTTGACTATTGGTGCTTTCACAAAATATTTACACAATGAGATTTTTGATAAATAATCATCAGTGATGTGGATATAATGACTACGTGAGTAAAGGCAAATAATAGAACAATTATAACAGTCTGGTAAGTTCAGAAATGACATAACTTTACTGTAATGCAGCCTTTAAAACCAGGAAAAGACAACACTTATGCCATATTACGATATTACGATATCCAAAATCTAAGACGATATCTAGTCTCATATCACGATATCAATATAATATCGATATATTGCCCAGCTCTAACTTGAACTTTAGGTTATCCATCAAGTAAAGAATCACTGGAGATTGATAAAGAATATTATACTTGGCTTGAATACTTTGTATACATTGACCTTACCCTTATTATTTCCTCCTCCAGCTCCACAAAGGTTGACAGAATGAGTCAACCCAGCATGACACTGATAGTTTCACTACATCCTGTCACGTGTGAGTTAGTGGTTGTGGTTATGTGACTACTTTGTGGCTAATTCATTTCTACTTTCCACTTTCTCCATCTCACCAGCCAAGTGCCAATCACAAGCTATATCTAATTGTCCAAATAGTCACTAACATGGTAAATTAGTGTGTCAGCATTTTATTTATGATTCCACTCAGTGGTGTATCACTGTAATTTCATATAGCAAAAGATATGCTGACTAACCCTGCACAAATGTTTAATCATTTATTCAGGCTCTCATTCCTGTTAAAGGACAAAAGAATCCCCATGATGATGATTTACAGTTTTACTTTACTGTCATTGAATGTCCTTTCTACGCAATCAATCTATTTTTTGTGACAATCTATTCATCCTGGCTCCTTCCCTCCTGTCTTTCTCTCCGCAGCGGCTCTGCAAGCTTTGAAAAGAAAGAAGCGGTATGAGAAGCAGCTCGCTCAGATTGACGGCACGCTGTCGACCATCGAGTTCCAGAGAGAGGCTCTGGAGAACGCCAACACCAACACTGAAGTGCTCAAAAACATGGGCTTCGCTGCCAAGGCCATGAAGTCTGCCCATGAAAACATGTAAGAACGAGCACCCACTGATTATTAAGTTCTCTACAATTTTGTTGATTGATGGATTGGACTATAGCGAAGCCTGTTTATAAAACAAATATATTTGTAGCCTGCTGCTGCTCAATTGCCTTCATGGGACTACAGGGAGAGTAAAAAAAGAGTCAGTAAATCAATCAAGAGATTATTCAGATCATTCAGAACATCAGCACTGGATGTTATTATGTTATCAGGGAAATAATATGAAGACTATATATTAAAACAGGCATTCATACACATTTCCCTGCTAAAATACTTTGAATTCTGCCAACTTATCAGCGTGTGTAGGAGAATGAGGCTTGGTTAAAAGGTGTAATAGTGCATTCTGTTTTATGAATCATCCCCTGCTGGTTGTTTCAGGGACATTGACAAGGTGGACGACCTGATGCAGGACATTACTGAGCAGCAGGAGCTGGCCCAGGAAATCTCTGACGCCATCTCTAAACCTGTCGGCTTCGGAGAGGAGTTTGATGAGGTGGGCGACACTTTTCAGATACTAGATTTTTGCATTCTTGCGCGTAATACACAGTGTTTCCTTTAGGATTTTGTTTTAGCAGTGGGGGCAACAACCCCAACCCTCCCCTGTTTTTGTTGGAACTGTTCGTTTAAACGTCGACTCGGAAGAAAGCGAACGTTTTGACAGTAAACTACATCATCACAACAGTATGTGTTAAACAGTATGAGTTAAACTGGACAGGCCCAATAACCTTTTGAATGGCAGCCAATGGAAATTACCATTATGTCGGCAGGATAATTTAAAAGGCAACCCCGACTACATTTTTTGTACAGCCCTATTTCTGATACCGTGGTGGCAGAAATTTTGCCATGGTGGGCCACCACTACAAAGTCAACATAGAGGAAACGTCTGAATACATGACGGACTGATGACAACACAGGGTTAACCCGGTAGAGCAAAGTTCACCATCATCCTCGATGCTGCCCAGCATTGTTTTGACACCCACCAGGTTAAACACACGTTTGTTGACCTGACATTAGGGCTGCCTTATTTTTCAATGGTCTTATTCATAGACCAACTTCACCACAGTTGATGGTATTCAGTCATTAGGGGACAGTGTGGCAGAAAGAATGAATACACTCTTTCTCAAATTCTCAGTCAACTGACTTGAAGTATTCAGTATATCAGTGAGACGTTTTACTCACCAAGTGAACAGACACACAAGATTAGGACCAGATTATACCACCCCACTCTAATTTAAAAAAAAATTATATATATATATATATATATATATATATATATATATATATATATATATATATATATATTATATATTATATTATATTTAATCTGTAATGTTTTACTGGGATCGATATCTTTGTGGTTTGGGTTTTACATAGTCTCACATTGCCAGACCTTCCTCCTCAGCGCTGTGGAGGAGGGTCTGGCTAGTGCCCACAGCTTTCCGGGATGGGAGAGAAACATGCTCTGGTTTATGGGCATTTCTTTAAACCAATCACAATCGTCATGGGTGGCGCTGAGCTGAGGTTTTACATGAATTAGTTTGTGATTATGCTCATCTTTAGTGTTGCTTGCTGTGTTTGTCAGGATGAGCTGCTGGCGGAGCTGGATGAGCTGGAACAGGAGGAGCTGGACAAAAACCTGCTGGAGATCGGGGGACCAGAGAACGCCCCCCTCCCCAACGTGCCTTCTACTTCATTACCTTCCAGACCTGGTAAGAGCCTTGATACAACAACTCTGTGAGCCTGACTGCAACATCTTATTTATTTTTGTTGTTGTTAAAGGAATAGTTTGACAGTTAGGGGAAATATGGTTATGTGCTTATTGGCCGATGATATTAATCTTACAAATGCAAAATTGTGAAGAGATATAGATATTTGTTTTTAGACTGAAAAGTTTATTTTTCTAAATATACCACCAATGCTACGAGCGCCTTCACCATCCCGCGGATAAAAAAACATTACATTATAAACTTGTTTGTAATAATCTTAGTTTATCATTTTATATATAGACTAATTAATGATATACTTCATCTCATTATTGACAAGCATTTATAGACTACAAGAACCATTAGAATAACATGACATACTGTTGGACTAATGAATGGTTAATGAAAGCTATTGAACTCAACTGTTTAGAAAGGCTTTAGGTCTTTTACATAAAACTGGCTGACATTCCTGTGACATCATTCATCCTCTCCTCTGTCCTCCCTCTGCTGCTGATGTTAAACTTGTACTGCAGACAGGTTCTGCTGGTAGAGAAATCCCCATACACAACTAGGATTGAAGTGCCATCCGTTGTCATCCACCTTATCGGACCTAATTATCATGTGAAATTCCACTCAAAACCATAACAACAATTTAATGTTCCTACTTATCGGCCAGTAATATAACAACCACCGATGTCTTCTGCATCACTAGTACAGACATGAGAGTCAATCTTCTCGTGTAACTCTTTGCCAGAAGGCAAATGATCATATTTTACAAAATGTAATTTTTTTTCCTTTAAAGGTCCAGTGTGTAACGTGTTTAGTTGTTCATTATCAAAATCTGTGTTGCCCGTTCACAAACTTGTCCTTTTTCATGAATATTTATCACCACCATCAATTCCAAGTATTCCTTTTGGCTTGAAGTTTTACATTTGCATTCACATGAACTGAGGTAGACGCTCCATATTCATGCGCCATCTTGAAATACGTTAGCCGGTAAGGGACATACAGGACATACTGCTCCGCCTTTCGCGTTTTCACTGTCACATGATAAACTCACAGGTGCTGCTAATGCTGCTAATGAGTATCGTTGCTTCCCGGCCCCGGCAAGTTTGAAGAAGGAAACATGGAGGACCACACGTATTCAAAATCCGAATTTCAGGAACAGGAGTCTTCTTCTTTGCCCAGAAAAAAGGATATTGAAAAGAGCAAGAGACCAGCTTTCTGAAGCGTGAAGGCTACCGTAGCTGTAATACGTACTTTGAACTGCGTGGTGCGAGAGAGTTGATTGCGATATATGATCTCAACGCTAGACGGGAGAAATTCCTACACACAAGCTCAGCTGTTAAGGCAGAGTACAAACCAGCTGAGAACAGCTAAACATAACCGTACCAATTCCTTTACATCTCTCACAACTGTTCTTTCTGTCTTTTCACCCCAAAGCCAAGAAAGAGGAGGACGAGGACGATATGGAGGACCTGCAGCGCTGGGCGATGGAAGCCATGTAAACGCAGCATCTGCCACATCATACCTGCATCAGAGAGGGAAGAGGAAGGAGCATGGGAAAGAATGGACTGATAGGATGTTGTGTATGAGTATATTTTTGTGTGTCTGAGGAGCGCTGACTTGATGTAACACTACGAAAAAGCGAAAATGCTGTAGACTTTGTTTTCATGTCCCCTTCACGAATACAGAGACCCCTGGGTGCTCAGCCAATGAGCCAGTCAGGGGCTTTTATATTGAAGCTCTGTCACTGTATACAATATTTTTACCCTCAATTTTAACACAATACTAGCACTTAATGGTCATTGACTGGGCAGGGTTATTTCAGCATCCACATAGTTCATACTGAGGTGTAATAATATGAGCTCTGTGGTGCAACAACGGAGTTGTTGTCAGATTAGTGTTACAGGCTGCGTGGCTTTGCTAACGTCACTGGATGACGGGGAATTTTCACGGGGGCTAAATCCTCAAAGATCCGTTTCCGACTCACATATTTACCTCTGTTTGTGGCGTTAAACTGGCTTGATGTTTGTTTGTTTTTCCTTCTTGACAAAAATAACAGTCCTTTGCTCTCTGTTTTTTGTTAATGCTGTTGAAAATAGGAGAACAGCTGAGCATGAGCTGGATGACGAAGCTATGAGCTGTGTGTCTGTCAGAATCCGAACCTCTTCTTTTGTTTCAGGCTGCGTGCTTTGTCCCTTTCCCTCCTCCTCTCTCCTCTTTCACTTCTGTCGCCATTTCAGCGACTTTTACCTCCCTCAAAGGCGTTTTCACCAGTGGTTCTTGTTATTTGGTGTAAATATCCCAAATGTGTCTCTTTTTATATACTGTATTTCTGCCATCACTGAAAGGTTCTGTTGAGGTTGTGTGAAGCATACAACATTGGGAAATCACAATACAGATCACAACGCACGGCTAGAAAGAGAGATGTTAAACCTAACCGTTTCATCCTGCTCTGTCTGTCTCGGTCCTTCTCATAAGGGTTTTTGTTTCAAACTGTATAATGTTGAAAAATAATAGTAATAATAATAATAAAGTATTATCACATCGTATTAACTGCATCTTCAATCAAAAGGAGATGATGGTTTGTAAAAGATTAGATTATAATTGATCTACAACATTTTGGAGTTTTAAAGAGTTAGTTTCTTTAGTTTTTCAAAGTCATCATGTACATTTTTTACATAGAAAAAAACATAACACAAGGATGGATGGACAAGCATGTTTGCATTTCTATGTTTTATTTATCCAGATGAGAATATTATTTGCAAAATCATTAAAGGTTTTCAATTCTTTTATTGTAGTTTTGTCATTTATAATATGTCAGAACATCATAATCCATCATTATTTTCCAGAGCTCTAGAAGATGTCCGACCAGCTGGCCAAAACCCAAAGATATTCAATTTACTATTAAAGAAGACAGAAAAGTGGCCGGGTTGGGTCAGTGGGTAGAGCAGGCGCACATATACTGAGAGGTTTATGACTCGACTCGGAGGTCCAGGATTCGAATCCGACCTGTGACAATTTCCTGCATGTCTTCCCCCTCTCTCTCCCCTCTCTCACCTAGATGTCCTCTCAAAAATTAAAGGTGGAAAAGCCCAAAAAATAATCTTAAAAAAGAAGACAAAGAAAAGCAGCAAATCCTCACATTTGAGAAGCTGGAGCCATCAAATGTGTGGCAGTTTAGCTTGAAAACTGACATAAATTAATAATTGAAATCAGAATACTTTACAATGATTGTTCTGTCAATCGATTAATAGACAAACCATTCTAGTTGTAATTCAAATCAACGCAGAAAGACACAAATATGTAGCCCATCGTCTACACTGTGAGTCAAACATTTTGGACACCAGCATTTTCTGATAAATGTCAAGCAGCATATGAGTAAATACATTCTAAGTACAACAGCATTAGAAAATGCAATCACTAGTATGAGACACCTGTAACAGACAACAGTAACTATATTTATCCTGCCGGCGATGCTAACTGTTCACAGGTTTTAGATGCAGGGCTTTAATATTTATTAGTACATTATAACAGGTATATACTTCTGCTCAACATGGTATAAAAACTGCAACATTGGGAAGGGAAGAGCAGAAAAAGTGTGATTATCCTGAGTATACAGCTAATACACACACACTATTAGAAATACACTTTTAATTTGACAACAAGTCAAGATCGATGGAACAGAGCTATACCTCTACAGACTCATAATTTACATATTTAGCAACAGTTTTGGTTGTGCAATCTTGCTCTTGAACACCCAACTGCATAGATCTATGACCCAACTGGAACGCGACGTCGCAAAGTAATGACGCCCGGATTTGGAGACTTCACGCTTGCGTATTGCGGATCCAACGCTGATGCAAGACATTTTCGGCGCAGCGTTGTGGGGCTGATCGAGGGACAAAAAGTAGCCAGATTGCAGTCACTTTTCAGCCCGCAAACATGTCAGGAGACGAGGTAAGTCATATCGGGTTATCCGCTGGTTAGTGTGTGTTGGTGTGTAGACTTGTTGGGTGAAATTTGGCGAATTAACGGGTCAGATCAGTGTTGAGGATGACTTTGGGCCTCGGCACTGCTGCTCCCCTCCCTGTCCGCACCAGCTCTCACATGGCTGCAACCGAGCTAGCAACGGCCCGACCAGCCAAGATGACAAGAAAATATCCAGCACACCACTGTATCACGATCTTTCACATCGTGCATATTATTTATTTTCACCGTGGTTTAGCAATCCGCCCTGTCACAGCTGCTGGATAACTCAAATTATGAGGTAGCTAGCTAGCGTTAGCTGGCCGGCAACTAGCTAGCTAAGCTACGGAGCTAACGGTCAATGTTCTCTACGTTACCAGAAACAAAGCGATAGTTCACACCAAGGCAGAGTCCTGACACGTACAACCGTCAGAATGATGCTCGGCAACATTATCAAAATGAAATATCTCGAAATGTAGTTGTTTATGAATTGTATACAGGCTCTAAATCAATTTAACGTTGTGACTGCTTGATGTCAATTTGATTTTATCAAATCATCTGGTTGCAATGACAAACCAGTGCAGTACTTCGATTAACAGTTAACGTTACAGTATTTAAGGAAATTGCATCATGTAACTGAGATAACAAAACCAAACCAAAGCTAATAAATATTAAACCATTAATTTGATGTTATTACTTGCAAAATCTCGTATTCATAAATCTAAATTATTCCCACCATAAACCACCTTAAGTCTATGTACCCTATCTAACATTTTAATGAACTGACTTAGTATTTCTTTCTATGGTCTGATCCCCTGACATTTTCTGTTTTTGTACGTTTTATGTTTCGTGTTATTTGTCAATAAATGAATAAAAAAATGATATAACCGCCAAAGAGTATTGCAATATTGCATACCAAGTCTCCTATCACAATATCTATATTATAGTTATATATCGATTTCGATCTCCTCAATATCGAGTCACACAAAATACTCCTTTCTGAATGGCTGGAAGGTGTTTGTTATGGGGCTGCATTATTTTCCTTTATCGATTAATCCATATTCTTTATGGTTAACTACATAATGTGGCAGAAAAATCACAACTTCCCAGATTCCAAGTTGACATATTCACATTTCTTGTTTTGTCCCACAAACTGTCCAAAATCTTAACATAGTCCATTAGCTATCATTAAAGTCAAATAGTCCCATTTGTCAGTCCATTTTGTTTTTGATAAACATGACATTAACAGAGATTAATTTTGCAGATGAATTGTCTGTTGATTGTCATCTATTACATGACGCTTTAATCACTGTTAATCAGTAGTTGAATCACTGTGTTTAATATCGGAGCACAAAGTATCTAACAGCACTTACCTTTCATTTAATATTACCAGTTGACTCTCATTAATGAAACTAACCATGGGTTAACCCTAACCCGTAAATGGCAAGTGGTCATATAGTAATAATTCACGAAAATAATAGAATCGGCCTTATCTGGTACTTTTGTATATCAGGAGGACACATCGTCCCAAAAGTGATAAGGATCACAGTGAAACACTCTGAAGAATGATCTGCAGGGACCCAGTGGATTGAAAGATATTTTAAGAAAAACTAAGTTGTAATGCACTAAACACCTGCCAAAGCATAAATATTAATAATCACCAGTGTTTCCTCTATGTTGATTTTGTAGTGGCGGCCCACCATGGCAAAATTTCTGCCACCACGGTATCAGAAATAGGGCTGTACAAAAAAATGTAGTCGCGGTTGCCTTTTAAATTATCCTGCCGACATAATGCCGACATGTTGGCTGCCGCTCACATTGCAATTTAACAACAAGTAGAACTATTCAGAGGTTCTCTACAGGAAACACATGTGAAAGCTAGATAACATTGGTTGAATTGATAAAAGAACATTTCTCACAGGGGAAAATGTTAGTTAGAAACTTATTGATTTTCTCTTTTATTTTTCTCTCCTTCAGATGATTTTCGATCCCAACATGACCAAGAAGAAGAAGAAGAAGAAGAAGCCCTTCATGCTGGATGAGGAAGGAGGAGAAGGGGTAGGAGGAGAAGAGGCTAGAGAGGTGGAGGCGAAGGAGGCCGAACCAGAGCCGGGAGACGACAAGGAGCTGGATTTAGAAGAAGATGAATGCAGGAAGAAAGGTTAGAATGATAATAGAGATGTGTCAGTGCATATTCTTCACGAGGGATGTAACATTGTATATATAACCGCCAGCCTGCATCAAGTTGGAATTAAGCAGAGTTTGTTTTGTCTTCTCCAGAGCCGTCCGATGATTTGAACGACTTGAACTTCTTCAACCAGAAGAAAAAGAAGAAGAAACCCAAGAAAGTGTTTGAGAATGATGTCGAGGAGGGATTAAAGGTCAGTCACGGCGAAACCGCAACCAGTTTTTCGCCATTCTCCTCATCCCCTTGTATTGTGCATATTTCTGTTTGCTTCCATCCTCTGTCTTTCTGATCATTTTACATCAGCACTTCTTGTTCCACTTCTACCGTTGCCTTCCCGTCATGCTCCTTCTCCTTGTCGTAAGCACAATCGCGCAGTCATTTCTCATCATCATCTCCTTGCTGAATATCACTTCTCATTGGTCCAAATCAGGAGCTGAAAATTGAAGGGGAGCAGCCAGAGGTGCTGGAGGAGGACAACCTGGACCTGATGCTTCCTACCAAAAAGAAGAAGTCAAAGAAAGTGGACTTTGATGAGGGAGAGTTGCTGGAGAAGGATGACAGTAAGAATAAGTTACCTCATGTTTAAAGCCGACAACTTAATGAAGATGTGTGTGTAATAATATGTTTGTATGACGTGTTTCCAGCATTAGAGGATGATGAGGGGAAGAACAATGATGGGATCTCATTCAGCTCCTCTACAGGACCAACCTGGGCCGGCACCGAAAGAGACTACACTTATGATGAGGTAGGACAGCTGTAAAAACACGGACAGACACACACACACCGAGGGGAAAAAAAAAAAAAGGAAAAAAAAGTTGCATCACAGAATGTAGCGGGGGGGGGAAGGAAGGTATCTAAATTGTTATCACCTTTATTTCCTGTAAACTGGAACAAATGCATAACTTTTTTGGACATCGTTATATCTGATGTCCATTGTGAATATAAATAAAATAAAAATAAATGTAGAAATATCACAGGAAGAAGACGCTCCTTATAACTCCAGAAGTTGCCTGAGAATCATCACATTTTTTAAAGATTTCTTTAGCACCAAAGTTATCTAATGATGGTTGTCTGTACATCCATGGGTATATTGCAAGAGGAACTGCTGCTAGTTCGGCACGCTTTTAATTGGGCCAATTTGCCAAAATGTAAACGATACAGGCTTTAAAAGTGGGGCTCAAGTTGTAGCCCTCAGCTAACACACTAACTCCATGGCAACATTATACTTCTTATTCACATCCACCGAAGGAAACGTGGTAATGACCAAATAGAAGTAAGACAAAGAATAATAGGAGAAATCCATCAATATGAACAGTTCATCTTGCACTACCAATATAGTTTATTTTTTTTCTATCCACAAAAAAAGTCAACACAAATGCTTCTTTTTTTTAATCTTAATTATAGTTGGCGTAACTCTTTGTGCCTTCTGTGTCTCAGCTCCTGAACCGAGTCTTCAACATTATGAGAGAGAAGAACCCGGACATGGTGGCCGGAGAGAAGAGGAAGTTTGTGATGAAGCCTCCTCAGGTGGTCCGAGTGGGAACCAAGAAAACCTCCTTTGTCAACTTCACAGACATCTGCAAACTGTGAGCCCCCCACTCTCCCCCCTTGTACACACCTGTGCACTTCTCACACTGTTATTGTCAATGTTACTGACACCAAAGTGTTATCTACAAACTGACCTTTTATGCACATCATCACAGGTTGCATCGTCAGCCTAAACATCTCCTCGCTTTCCTGTTGGCCGAGCTGGGAACAAGGTACGTTTTTGTATTCAAAATCATGAATAAACAGTATTTGTTTTTTGTGTCAATTTCAGGCACTTAGCTCCTAAAATGAAAAGAGACATTTCATGTGCATTTTGATGAAAATTTTGATTTGTGTGTTTGCTTTGTGCCTTTTTTTTCTGTTCACAGTGGTTCCATAGACGGAAATAACCAGCTTGTGATCAAAGGCAGATTTCAACAGAAACAGATAGAAAATGTGTTAAGAAGATATATCAGTAAGTAACAGTTACACCTAGCGAATAGCATTTAATTATTTGACTCTTGTCAAATTAACACTTTGGTTTTACACGCGTTTTCCATCAACTCGCTCAGTGTCTGGACCCCTGTGAGTACTGCAGTGCTAATAACTGTCTTCCCACCCCCGCAGAGGAATACGTGACGTGTCACACCTGCCGCTCCCCAGAGACCATCCTGCAGAAGGACACTCGCCTCTATTTCCTGCAGTGTGAAACGTGCCACTCCCGCTGCTCCGTCGCCAGCATCAAGACCGGCTTCCAGGCTGTGACGGGCAAGAGGGCGCAGCTCCGCGCCAAGGCCAACTAAAGACCACCGAAACTGGGCTCCCCCTCCTCTCTCGGCCTCCCCTTTCCCCTCAAAGGGGCCGCGGCTGGGGTTGGACGCCCCTTTGATTCGCTAAAAGGACTCTCTGAATCGAACTGTGGGAGGGTTTGGCTATTAAGTTTTGTTGTGGCCTGACAGGGCAGGGAGTGAGAGAGTATCTGAAGCTGAACAGATGGGGTTCAGGCACCGTAAACAGATGATGTGTACCATATACACTGTTGGATGCATTTGATTTGTTGTGATCTGGCTGACGAATCCTCCACCTCCTAGTTTTTTTTTTTTTTTTTTTTCATTTGCTGTGCTTCTTGATTCCTGCAAGAAAACCCTGCTTTAATGTGGCTTCCTCATTCTTTCCTCTCCCAATTGACATACACCAGACATGAATGTTTCTTTGGATAAGGAATCATTTCTCCATGCAACCAGCCAAATTGCAGTAAAGCAAAGTTGATCTACAATAACAAGAGCGTAGTTGCTCTGGTATTTGTAGTCGTGTGGCTAATGTGGTCACCTCCTTTTATTCTTAAATTCCACATTGCTTAAACTCAAGGTTGTTTTCTGGTTTCTGGACTGGCCAGAAATTACAAAACTGCCAGTCCAGAATTTTGTGCTCTAGCTTATCAAAGATAGAACTCAAATCACCGGGCTGGACGTACAGGAAGATTTGTCACTGTAGCTAGTCTGTGACCGGCTCATTACACAGACCTCGTTTTGATCATCTAATGGCAGGAGATGACCACAAATTCGAACAACCAGGGATTGATAAAGGAGAGAGCACCTTCCCACTAAATACTTTAAAAGAGGTTGTGTGTTTGACAGACATAGAATTATACAGTGTGTTTGTGAGTGCTTTTGTGGCATTGATGAGCAAATGTGTACTTCATTATTTCTTCCTTTTGACTTTAAAGAAATCAACCCATTTTATCAAACATTGGAAATTTTATGGAAAAATGAATAAAATCAATTTTGTCAACAAGAGCAGGTTTTTTGAGCTCATGCCATTCCCCCAACACCCAAATGCTTCTCTCCTAAAAACAGCCTGTGAGAAGGCCCCTCTGATCAGTCTTTATTTTCAAGGGTGATTCAAGAAATTTACACCACAAGCTAATCAGGATATGAAGAGTGAATCCAATGATACTCGATACTATGATTTACATGATATTGGTTCTGTTCTTATTTGAGAAGAATGTGGATGAGAAGGTCTGGCTGGAATTGTTTTAAAACCTGGTTTTTACAAAAATAAAATATTCTACTCTCTCTCTCTCCATTACTGCTCTCTCTCTCTTTGTGCTTACATCCATGTTGCCACAAAAAGTTGTTTTGCACAGAAAAATGACATGGTTATTCAATTTTTAAGTTTTTTTACCTTGAAAATCTAACCATAGTGATTTGCTTTTTGACGTCAATGATTGATTACCCAGCAGCAGATTTGTTACTCGCTTGACATGGATGCCATGTTGCTGCAACTTCTGCAGGCCATGAATTATGGATGCCTGAGATTCGTCCTACTAGTGACATGGTTACATCTATCAAGTGTCATTAATTAACAAAAAACTATTTTAAATCGCTGCTAAATGCTTGTGAGGCTGAAAGTACATATTTACTGTAGTATAACTGATTTATATTTTTTTAAAACTGGCATTTGGGTACTTTAATTTTAGATTGTACTAGACACTTTGCTGGATCATATTTTACATGCAAAGCACTAAGATCATACAATATTATGTATCAATCACCCAATACCAAACGAAGTAATAAGACTAGTAGTTATAATCTCAATTATTATAAATAGCCAACATTTTATTACTAAACTGCTTTTAGTATTGTTTTTATTTTGGATACCTGAACTTCTTGAAGGCATATTCATCCCATTAGTATGTGATACAAAACAGGAACATTTAATATTTTTTAATTGCTTTTAATTAAAGAATGCTTTTAATTTGAAATATAATACCGGAAATCTCCGACCGTTAGCTTTGCGTTGATTGGCTAGTTTGGCCCCATCGCTCACAGTGCTAACGGCAGGCAGCTGGCCCCAGCTTGGTAACGACTCGAGCCGTCTTGAAGAACAGTCGAGAATAACGTTAGGCGAGAAATCATGCCTCGTGTGTATATTGGACGACTGAGCTATCATGTCCGCGAAAAAGACATCCAACGATTTTTCAGCGGATATGGAAAGCTCATGGAAATCGATTTGAAAAACGGGTGAGTTTGTGGTGGAAACACAAACGCGGGTATTTTTCAGCTAAGTTAGCATTAATGTGAACGACGTCAACGCTAGTGCAGAAACAATTCACGCTTTTAAGCAAATTTTTTTTTTCTTTGCAGTCAATCAGCTTGTAAAGTTAAACCAGCGAGTTTGTTTTGTTGGAAAATAACATGTAACGTTAGTTTTTGTGTTTGATTTCTCAACTTTGCGTCTTGCTGGTGTGGCAAATGTCGCATGGCCAACATGGCGTCTTTGTGTTTGCTACACCGCGGAGCTAGCGGGCCCAGCTCACCGTAACTAACGTTAGCTGGTTTAATGTAAATGGACACATTGCGTGTTTCAAGTTAATATGACTTAGCTATGTGGCTCTATTCTTTTACATTTAAACTCCGTTTTTCCCTTCCAGGTATGGATTCGTGGAGTTCGAGGATAACCGGGACGCCGACGATGCCGTGTACGAGCTCAACGGAAAGGAGCTGTGTGGGGAGCGGGTGATCGTCGAACATGCCCGGGGCCCGCGGCGAGACCGAGATGGCCATAGTGGGGGTTACGGGGGTGGTGGGCGCAGTAAGTGTAGTCTTTTACAAGATGCCCTCTCCTCCCCTTCCCCTTGGGGTGAAGTGACGATGTGGACTGCACAGAGAGCTGTTGGTTTCATACTGGCGCTAATGAACAGACTTGCATAGATATTTTACTATTTTAACTGACTCTTGATTTTCAGGTACATTATCACGGTTATAAGCAGAAGTCTTTAATCATATGGCTATACGTTTACTATGGCTCAGGTTGCATGCAAACTTAAAAAGTTTTTTTTATAGAGGTACTTTACATGTTAACTTATGTAGAAGTACGTCCACATGGAGAGGTTCCTGATCAACATTCTTCTTGCTCAGTTTAACTTTGCGTGTTCGGCCTCATCCTGCTGAACAGTTCTCATGTTCTACCATCAAGGGTTGGTGACCTGCCGGTTTTTGCTCCTCCCTAGTGATCATGGGCCACCCTTGATTGGTCTGTGGTTCATAATGGGGTGGAACAACAATATGCAAGTCAGAGCCCTCAAATAGCAGAACTCAGGCTGTAGAGTTGACATTAGCTAAGATAGCTTGAAAGCAAGGCTTTCCTATTGCGGAAGTTCTCTTGGATGATCATTATTTTGGTGAGCAATGTTTTGAAGGAGTGCAATTCCAAATTGTTTGCACCACAGACGAAAGCTAATCACATGATCGCTACAAAGCTAGCTAGTATAGTTTAGCTTAATTATTAGGACTACACTTACATTTTCATGTGAAATGTGTATTTTTAACTTTGGTATATATTTTTATATTCAACATTAACAAAAGTCCTTGATGTTTCAATTTGAAAGAGTCCAGTTGCGGGCTGAGGCTGAGAGTCCATTGAGGCTAAAGATGACTGGCTAAGATGACTGCCTGTCCCGTTTGGCCTTGGCTTTCACCTTACAATGTGTGTGTGACCTTTGCCCCCCCTTGATCCTTGGCTGACCTAACCGGAAGCCATGATGACAGCATCCTTTTGCCAATAGACCAGGGGTGATGGTGAGGATTGCCATTGGTTTCTATGTTGACAGCAAACATAATTGGAGCGGCTCAAGTAAAGAACTTACAATCAAAAAACGTTGTAAGTCAGAAAACTGGAAAACCAAATTTCAGACCGACATCTGGTCAAATACCAAAAGATTGGTGTGTTTCTTTACACCGTTCTTTCTCAATTTGATTGAACAGTGTCCTTGGCCGCAACCTATGTGGATACTTCCTTTCTGTTTGTGTTACAGGGTTCGGCGGTCTTGAAAGAACATCACTGTTCATTTGTTTATGCAGCTTAAGCATCACAGTGTGATGTACCGAAGTAAGACAGGCTTTGTATTGCCGGAAACAGATGCAGTGGTGCTCTTTGCAGCAGAGAACAACATCAAAATGCTGTACAATACAAATAATAGAAAGAGCCCGCGCAGTGGCCTGTAGATCACTTATCTGAAGCTTTGTGTTTGAAAATGGGATCAGAGGGACTCCTTTCATAATTGAGTTCAAATTTATACCCCCTTGGACTTTTATCTGGCAAGTCACTGCCTTGTGTTCATTTGATAACCAAGGCCAGTAGTTCTTTGTCTCTTGGCCACTTTTGTCGTTTCTAACTTTTTTCACGTGCTGTTGTTTTTAAAGGTAGCGGTTACAGCAGCCGGAGCCGTTCTGGCAGGGATAAGTATGGACCTCCAGTCCGTACCGAGTACCGTCTAATCGTGGAGAACTTGTCCAGCCGCTGCAGTTGGCAGGACCTCAAGGTACATGTTCGAACACAAGCCGTTGTTTTCCTCAGGGGTTCAGATAACTTTGCATTGTTGGATCAAGCTGATTTACGCTGTAACTGTTCCGACAGAATGAGATTGTCAGTACATTTGATTGTTCTTCTCTCCTCATTTTTGGTGTCCCGCAGGACTTCATGCGTCAGGCAGGAGAGGTGACTTATGCAGATGCGCACAAGGAACGCACAAACGAGGGTGTGATTGAGTTTCGATCCCACTCAGACATGAAGAGGGCCATTGACAAGCTGGACGGTACAGACATCAACGGACGGAAGATTCGTCTGGTGGAGGACAAACCTCGCAAACGAAGGTCTTACTCTGGCAGCCGCTCAAGGTGGGAATACTGAATAAGCTCTTGACGCTTTACTTTTTGGAAAAGAAAATACACGCTAAGGTCTTCTGTATCCTCTGTGTTGCTAACAAACTCTTAACACCGATATCTGCCACAGGAATTGACAGTAGTTTGGTTTGTGACTGTGTTGCCATCCTTAGATCTCGTAGTCACCGCCGCTCCCGCAGTAGGAGCCGCAGAAGCAGGAGCTCCAGGAGTCGCTCCAGATCCCACTCCAGGTGAGAATGTCTTCTCTAAAATAAAAAATAAAGACTGCAATACAGATTACAGTTCCAGTTAAAGTATTGTCATTTATAGGTAAGGTATATAGGCTATGTATTTGGTCTTGTGTAAGAAATCAATTAATTTTTTTGTTAATTAGTGCAGTCAAAGCATGAAGTAAAACATATGCGTTTCTTTATTCCTTACAGGTCTCGTTCCCATAGCAACAAAAGACGCCGCCACTCCCGCTCCAGATCTGGAAGGAAGTCTCGCTCCAAGTCAGGAGAAAGCAAATCGCGATCTCGCAACCGCAGGTCCCGTTCGCATTCCTGTAAATCTAAATCTCGTTCACGCTCCCACAAATCCCAGTCCCGTTCAGCCGACCGGAAGTCGAAATCCCGCTCAAAGAGTCATTCAAAGGTGAAGTCAGAGCGGGATTCTCGCAGTAGATCCAAGGATATGTCTGGTCACAAGAAGTCCCGCAGTCGTTCAGCTTCCCCCATGGAGAACGGGATAGGAGAGCGTGTCGCCAAATCTCCTTGCCGCTCCCCATCCCCACACGAAGAAGACCGCCGATCTAAATCCAGGGAGAAACGTTCAGCCTCCCGCTCAAAGTCCCGCTCAAGGTCTCACTCACGGTCTAGATCAGCTTCTCAGAATTAGAGAAATCCGAAAAAGGAGGCATTGTTGAGCTTGATCCCTATGCTGTACATAATGAGCAGTGTTGTCATACTGGCTTATGCTTCCTTGCTTGTTTACTTTTTCTCCCAAGTGTGCACTTGTCTTAAAGGTGTTTAAGATTCAGTTTTATTAGAGGATGCACCACAGTGAGGGCTACCTATTGGAATAATTTTGGTCAAAAAATCACATCTTCTTCCTTATTTTCAAAAACTGAAGTGCTAGTCTTAAAATATTTAGACCTGCAACCTGAGATGGTTCAAGTTAGTGTCCCAAATAATTCAATTTGATTGGTAAACTGTAGGTATGTCACACCAACCAGTTTGTTTGAATCAAAAACTGTTGCTTAGCGAAAGTTGAGTTGTCTTTATTTTATTAATGCATTTCAGTTTGCAACGGATCTTATTTGGTTGGTAGGTATATACCACTTACTAGCATTGTTTAGTGTCCCTAGTCCATATGTCTGGAGCGTCCCTCAACCATTGGTTGATGCAACTGTTTTTCATGCTCATTGAAACTGCGTGGTTGTGGGAGAAAAGTAGCATTTGGCTACAGCCTTGGAGCGGTTTCCCTTTTTTGAACTGCAGTCTCAATTGCTTTCTAAAGGAATAGGCCAATCTTAATGTCTTGCGGCATTCTAAAATGCACAACTGGGATGCAAGAACTTGTACTGCAGAACTGCATATTTACAAAAAAAAGGGTTTGTATTTCATGTTTGAACTTGCATTGTAGGTGGACTATAATTATGATCCCTTTTTTAACCTCTTGTACATAGACCGTGTGATTAGCATTGAACTGATTTCTTCCTTTTTGTTGCTATCGATATTTGGGTTTTTTGTAACCTTGAGCAGGTAAATTGTGGAAGACCCTTTTTACTTTCTAGATTTCTGTTTACGTCGAGCTTCGAGGCCTCAAATGTCCCGTTTTTCTCGCCTTTCCTGATTCGTTCTGATTGCCCCCCTGAGTCATTTTCAGTTTGTATTTCATCTGTTTTTCTGCAAGCTTAATAAGGGTTTTGTCAAGCCTATGCTCATTTAAAATGTGCAGCTAGCACTGGAGGTTTTGTACTTGCAAGGTACATCATTAAAATCTCTGGAGGGTCTGTTTGTGGGTTCATAAAGACCACCATCAGACTGACTGAATGCACCCCCCTCTCTCCATCTTGTGGAACACTTTTTTTTTTTTTCTTTCCTCCATGCTAATGAGATCTAACAGAAAATTGTGCTTTTTTATTGTATGTTCAATTAAAGATCTTAATGAAAAAATCTTGCCGTGTGAGGTTGCTTTTTGTCCGCATTACAGAAACTGACTGCAGCATCGACGTGACCTATATCCTGCTAATTATATAATAAATGCTTTATCATTAACCGGCGGCTCTTTTTTTGATAAATGAACAGGATCAAAGTGTTGCAGATGTAGGCAGAAGCGGTTTTAACTTTGCGGCCGAGCTCCGGCCTCCACAGTAATCGATAGTCCACTACATTATTTTCATATAGGCCTATCGAAGGTGGAGCGGTTGCTCTGGAAGTCTTTAGGTATTACAGCTTACGAGCGCTGACTGTACTGGGGGCCCACGCATGCGCAGTCGGAGCCCCGGAGCCGCAGGAGATCATAGCTGGTAAGCCAAATTTCAGTAGCGAATTGATCTGCAACCACGAATTTATTTCTCATTTATGATTTTACTCTAATTGTGGCAGTCACGAGCATCTCTCACGTACACATACGGTTTGAAGGTGCAAGTGTAAATGTGTTTTTTGTTGAGGGGAAGCGTTTTGGCATTGTGGATATAATCAACCACAAAGCTTTCCATCTTAAAATATATAGGCTAAGCTTTATTTGATAATGCCACGCGTTTAATTAATCTATCGGGTTAAAGTTAGATACTTTTGAATAAAATAAGCAGTCGCGCCGATGTTTCTGAAATCTCTAACGTGCTACGTTGTGGGGTGGAAATGTTGCTCATTCATTTGGGATGCAGCCGGAATGGGTGACAAGGTTCAGTTTTCACTAAATGGGATTTTCACAGGAGCCGAGACCGCTTTTATACATTTTTTGCCTCATGTTTTTTTTTGCCTCCGCCATTTTAACTGAAATGTATTTTTTGAGTGTGTGTGTGTGTACTTAGGCTTTTTACGCACAAGCTTCAGTCCCCATCATTGCCTTGATTTTCGGAGGTAATGGATGGCAGTTAAAAAGTCACAAGGGGTCATGGCTGTTGATGGAGAAAGGCTCTGCCTCTGTCGTCATTATGTAAATGGCACCATTAAAAGTTACTTATTCTTTCTTTTTTTTTAAAGTTGGAATTATCCCCAAGTATTTTTCTTGGTAGTTTTATATTTGATGAATCTTAATCCATTATGTTTCAGAGCTATTTTAGGAAACCGTTGAAGGCAGCAGGAGGTATACATGGAGAGAAAAAAGGCTCTGTGGTCATATAATCTAAAAACGTTGGTCATCAAAAACACTGATTTTGAGGTATGAAAGTTTTGCTACTTTTTTAGCATGCCAAGCAGTGATGGGCAAAGCAGGGCTCCTAGGAAGCTTTGTGCTGGGGAGAGACGTGTATGATGGGCTTATGGTGGTGTCATTTATACATATGTTTATTTGGTTTATAGTTTAGTGTCTATTTTGTTATTATTTTTGTTGTATGGTCTTGAATATTGTCGTTTTTTCTTGATTTTTGTCTGGGTGGATGGTTATGACAAAGGGGGGGGGGGGGGGGGGATGTTCATGTTGCAAATTGTATGTTTTGTGTGTTGTGTTAAAGTTAAATAAAAATTGTTAATCATAAAAAAAACTGATAGGGGTGTGTTGGCTCACATACTAAAAATTGCATCAGATGAGGTGAGGTGGGGAAGGATATTAAGGTCTGCCCCAAAGAGTACTCTATCTGCCATGTGACATTAAGCAGATACTGCAAGAAATTACAAAACCTCAGAGAAAGAGGATCAACACAGCTGCCCTGTGTTGGCCATCACAGCAGTCAAAAACTCTTCATTGCGCAGCAAGAGGATGTCTTGACTGGTTAGTGGACTGAGGCAGCAGACTTGTATTTTGGACTCACTCCACGTGATGCACTAAGCATCTGACAGGTACAGGTTAGTGAGTTAGACCGTAGTAGGAATTAATTAATAGTGTATGCATTGTTGTAGTACTCGATATCTGTCTTGGTCTTAAGACCGCTCTCAAGACCACTTTTTAAAGGTCTCGGAATCTACCACATTTTTACTTTTACTCTTGTCTTGGTCTCGCATAAATAGGACTCTGGATTTTATTTCAAGACCAGTCAAGACCACAACTTCAGGGATATCGCTAAGTTGCCTGTGCATTGTCTATGTGTTAACATCATCACTATGATTGAATGTAAAACTTCCTGCTTCAAATGCAACCAATAGCTTGACTCATTTCTAATTAGAAATGTGTTACTGTCAATCCCCCCCCCCCCCCCCCAAACACACACACACACACACACTTTGGTCTTGGTGATGACTTGGTCTTAACTTAGGTGATTTGACTACAACACTGAGTGTATGTGTTTACTTGTGTAATTCTTTGCACCAGAGAGCATTGCTTTGTACTGTTCCTCATAGGCTACTCTTTGCTCTCCAGCGCTCCGGAGTAACGTTATGAGTGCCAAAGTGAACATGGAGGCTCCACCCAAAGAACCCGATCGCACACCTTTGGACCCGTCCTCCTCGTCCCCCAGCGAGGCCGTCCTTGTCTGTGGGAGTGATGGTGTGGCCAAGAAGGCTCGGCCCCAACCCCACACCACTACGGCTTTCCTCCTACCAGGTGAGCACAGATCTGATGTTGGCAGTGTGGTGGTGCCATGGGTTTACAGAGACCATCCTTTAACTCTGAGATGCAAGTACAAGCTACTGTGTCAAAAAGTACCATGTTAAAGACCCTGATCTCCTTTAATTGAGGATCACATTCAAAAGAGAGCGTAAGGATCAGAGTGCCTTGGTAGCTGAATTTTAACTGTATGTCTCAATATTTTCACATTATGATTTATTGATGTGAAAATGCAATATCTAAAAGGAGATACTTGCACCGGATTGTTCTCTTGGCTCTGAGTCAGTATTCAGATATAACATAAGGTATTAAAAGGTATACGAAATTCAGGTATAAATATAATAACCATGTTTCTGTACTGAAACAAACACAAAGGCTATTTGCCTGATGAAAATGGCTATAAAGTGTTACTGGAAACTTGAACTTAAAGAGGAACTTACAAATCAAAGTGTGTTAACAGGTCTTACTGCATATATGAAAAATGTTGTATAAAGCCTCAAGGCTACTTTAGCCACTACTAGCTTAACACACCGGAATCTCTGAACGAACTGTCGGCAATCTAGTTGCATAGTGGGTAATGTAGGCGCCAGACTGTCAATGAAAGAGAAACACGTGAAATAAAAAAGACAATATCCCTGGTTCGGCTGTATCAATTTTGGTACTTATTTAAAAAGTGTCCATCGTGACTCTGACAATGTTACACGAGTGCAATGCTAAATCTGTACAGGACTCTTAAATGTTTGTATGTAGGGTAGCTGAAGAAACCCGTGTATCTAGTAACGCAAGCTAATATGTCAACATGGTACAACTCAGTTTTTTGTATCATAAGGTAGAGAGAAAGTTCATGCATTTGAATGCATCTCTGTTTTCAGCTCCTGCTGCCGGCCATCAGAAGCTGGAGGTGACTCCTGTTGCCATCGGAGACCCAGGTAAAGGAGGCAGGGCCAATGAGACAGCCCCACCCACCCTGACAGCACAGGTGGGCGGGGCTTGTAGCATCGTCCACGTTCTAGAGTGGAAGGAGGGGATGGCTATCCTGCCCAACAGCAACCTCAAGGTGAAGTGACATTTCTGGCTTAAATGTTTGTTGTAAAAATTAAACTATATTTTTGTTCCTCCTGGTGTAGCAGCCCAACAAGCTACAGTTCTCTCACAGCATCGAGAGGATTTTAAGTTGTTTTTCACTTGATTGTTTTCTGCACTTTATAGATTGTCCTGGTGGCTCACTTATCTCTTGTCTCAATAATCTTATTCCCACAGCAGTTAGAATAACTCACATCATTGGAAACCCTCGTTTACATCTACTGCAGCAAGATGACACTAAACAAGATGCACATCAGTCAAATGTCAGGAAACAGGCAAATATTTATGAAAAACATATTACATTGATTAGTGCTGATATGATTAGGGGATTAACCAAAAATTGAAAAAAATGAATCTGTGATAATCCGATTTATTTATCAAGTAAAAATACTGAATATTAATGTCAAATGTGTAGATTTGTTACTTTTTTCTGTTTCATACTTTGGTAAATTGAACTTTTTTTATTTGTAGACTGTTGGTGAGCGGAAATCTACATCATGGTATAAAGGAGGCCACCGTAACAAGCTAAACTACTAGATAAACAAAATGTGATGCATGTATTCTCACATTAAAAAGAGGGTGTGTTAGCATGGGAACAGGTTAGGGACATGGAAACACAACAGGCAACATTACATATTTCAAAATTGTTTGTTTTTAGGGGAAAAAATGGTTGAATAGACAAAACATCATTCATCACACATTAAGACAAATTTTAACAGATGGAGTGACGGTGTGTTGTAGTTCTGTGTGAGTGACGTGGGAACACTGAGCACACTGATCGCCCCAGGGACCACCAGCAGCACCGCTGCACCAGCAGTCGGGACTTCTGAGAGATCCGCTGACGCAGAAATTGCTCTAGCAGACAAGCCAGGTAGGGTCATGGTTACATAAGGCTGTAGTAACGTCAGGGACTGAACACAAAATACTGCAGTTTAATGCCTTATACAAAATTAGATACCTTGAAGCACCTTGGTTTTTGATGTATCACATCTATATTATAGCCCTCGTTTGATGAATAAAGCTTTTGTAGGATATGCCTGGTGTCATGGTAGTTAAAAGGGGACATCATGAAAAACTCAACTTTTTCAGTGCTTGTGCACATACATTTGTGTATCTGGAGTACCTACCAACCCACAAACTGAACTGTGAAATCAGTTTTTTGTGGGCTGCCTTAAAGCTTTAGTGCGTAACTTTTTCATATTAATGAACGTCCGTTACAGTTGGCGGTCACAGAAGGCTTGTATCATGTGGACGCGCCGAGTAGTGTTGTTGTCATTACTTAGAATTCTTCATGGAGACGGCAGAAACTATGCACTATAGCTTTAATCAGAAAACATGGGATTCGACAAGCCATTCAGATTTGGCTACCCTTCCTATGTCACAAGCAGGCTCATTAGAATATACAGACCCCCATTTGAGTATCTACACTCACAACTACTGCACCATATATTTCTTGCAAGCCAATCGGAGCAGACTGGGCTTTTTGGGAGGAGGGCTTAAAGAGACAGGCTCTAAAACAGAGCTTTTCAGATAGAGGGTGAATACAGGTATATTAAGATATACAGTATGAGAAAAAAAAAGTATTTTAACATTAAAGCATGTAAACATGTTCTGGTACAAACCCAAAATACAAGTATGAACCTGAAAATGAGCATGATATGTCTCCTTTAAGGATTGTTACTTTATATACATGGCTGCACTGTTATTTGCAGTATCCCAATGATCACTTGAGCAATAATGACATCAGTTGCAGCAGAGCTCCGCTTGACAAATGAAGGGAGTGCAGCTGCAAAAAATATCAACTAGGCATCACTCACGTTTGAAAAAAAATCCAGCTGAAAAATTGTTAAAAGTGAGAGACACAGAACAGCAGAGTTTTTACCTGTATCATCAGTCGTCACCTGTAGCCTTTTAATAACTAGTCTCTTGTATGTCAGATGTGTCAGCCCCTGTCGGCTCTGCGAGAGGTGCAGCTGTGGAGCCAGAGAGGTTGGTGCCAGTCAAACCTGAAGTCCTGGTTGGACTGGGACAACTGATCCATGATCCCAGAGTTCAGCGGACCTACACAGAGGAGTTACGCCGAGAGGCCATCACTGACAAGTATGCTGCTTCTCCTTTATGCTCACACATGCATCTCTATATACACATGTGAACATAACCATGCACAGTCTTTAACACTCTTAAATCAATCATTTATTTATGCTCACATATCCTGGCACACATTGTCACGTAGAAAAGGGGAATGTTGGACTCAAATGCAGAGACGGCAGACACACGAGTAAGCTCGAGGATTTACTTTAATGAAAATCCAAAAAACAAAAAGGAGTCCTGGATACAGCAGGCAAAAAAAAAAAAGGGTAGACTACGAACTCCCCACAGGCAAAATACAAAAGCAGGAACAGGCAGAATCCAAAAAACAGAAACAGTGGCAAGCAATCCACTGACAGAGGCAAGCAAGATACACAGAACAGCAACAATGATCTGCCACAGACAAAAGATTACACAGAGAATTAATACACAAGTAAACAAGGGTTAACAAGGGGCAGGTGACACAAAGGCTGGGAAACAGGTGAAAGACATCAGACAATCACAAAGGCGGGAAAACCAAAAGACAGGAAGTAAAACAAGACAGAAAAACAGACTACCAAAATAAAACAGGAAACAAACATACACAACCATAACACATACTGTTTATAAGGCTGTTTTGGGATTAATGAAACACAGAAATCACTTACTGAAGATTGAGACAAATAGGGTGCAAGGAAACTGTAAAGTACAACAAAATCCTGCAGTGGAGAGTACAAGGTCGAAATAAATCCCATGATAATAGAAAATATGGAAACAGACTACAGTCTGGTGATGTGTTTCTACCTGAGGAACACTATACCTGTCCTCTCTGCACCTCAGGAGGAGTGTCGGGATAGAGAAGGTGCCAGCAGGTGGGAGGGTCTCCTCCCTTAACCCCGATCACCTGAAGCCCATGAGGAAAAGGAAGAGGAAGGAATACCTGAGTCCCTCTGAGGAAGACTCTGACATCGAAGGCACGGTGGGACAGCATTGTTATTTCCCTTTAACTTTCCAGAGATAGCCAGATGTTCTCATATCTGATGAGTTCAGTCAGATGAACATGAATTTGGCATATCATTACTGAAAGTATTTTCCGTGACTGTATTGGCTTTCTACTCGCGTGTGATATCTGTTACATGTTTTTTTAGGATGAGAAAATTGATGATTCTAAAGCAGACTGCAGACACATCAGAGGAGGTTGGATAAATCTGTCTTTTTTTTACATTTGTCTGTTTTATCATCTTTCATCCCTTTTTGCTCTTTTTTCTCATTTGTTTGCAGTATTTGTTTTTCCTCCCGTCCTCCTTTCCCCCTTACACACAGATGTAATGTCAAGTCATAATTGCATATCCCTGAAAACATAATGCAATTCCATACAACGACACCACAAATTATGAAGTTGTATCAGTGTCTCTCTGACACTATCAAACTGTTGTGGGTTGTATTTATTATAGGGTTGCTGCATTGAATTGTGTTTTAGTGTCAAGTAATCCAGCCCCTGTATGTCTTTAATACTTTTATTTTGTCCTTCTCGAACCTTTAAGTACTTTTATTTCTTTTCTTCATTTTTTTTCCCTTAATGGGAAGGACTGGAAGTGCTTTAAGATGAACATTTTAACTCAGAACTTTTATTTAAATGTTTACAGATCTTCAAACATTAGTTGCTTAGGGAGTCTGTTTACCTTCTCCTTCATGACTTATTTTCGGGTTTCTGTTCATTAAATGAATTTCCTTTCCCAGTTTCCTTGCATACATGAATCAACTAATTACTTCACTTATATTTTTGATGAAGCTGGAGACAGTAAGACAGAGCTGTGGACGTGGGCTCAATATCTGGAGGAAACCAAAGCTGTTGCTGCGCCCAACAAGCTTTTCCAAGAGGTATGTTTGAGTTCAATAGTCAGACTGTAGTTTTTAGGATCAGCTACTGCTGTGTTCACACAGGTTCACCCAGTATACCCATTTTTTTTACTACTCTTTTTTTACTACCACTGCAGCTCTGCCAATAGCACAGGGCCAAATCTATCGCACTGAGTGAAAAAAATAATGCGGCATTGTTAAGGAAGGAAATGAGAAATGTTAATTTACCTGGTAGAAAGAGATGTATGTAGCTGAAGGCCATACATTAATATTCTTATTCTGTTATGGAGTGTGGAGTTCAGGGAGTTTCATTTTTTTTTTTTTTTTTACAATCTAAACATTTTTACAACACAAGCTTTGTCTTAAAGAGACTTTCTGTTCGAGGAGAGTAGTATGAGAATGATAAAAACTGTAATCTCCATTTTTGTACTCTTATCTTTTATTTGTTCATTGTCCTGATTCAATTTCCCTCCATCCTTTATTGTCACATCATTTTATTTCAATCTCTGCGGAAATATTATCTTTTTATTATCCCATGTGTCCAGACCCAGAGAGTGCCAACAGTGAAGAATGGTTTTAAGCAGGGGATGAAGCTGGAGGGCATAGACCCGCAGCATCCGTCCATGTACTTCGTTCTCACTGTGGCCGAGGTGAGCCAGACGATCATAAACACGCTCGATGGATCTAAATGGCCAGGCGGATTTTAAAAAAAACATCATTCACTCACAGGCTGCTTTGCATGCAGGAGAAGTTCAGCCCGGTGTCCAGCCTGCTTTCGTTTCTATAATGTATGATGTCATCATTTAGGTGTGTGGATACCGGCTGCGGCTTCATTTTGACGGCTACTCTGACTGCCATGACTTCTGGGTGAATGCCAACTCTCCTGACATCCACCCTACAGGATGGTGTGAGAGCACAGGACACAAACTGCACACTCCCAAAGGTCAGAGGTCACAACACTCTGGACATATTGTAAAGAGCAAATAGAATCTAAAGAGAATAAGACAGCACAGACAAATAAACCTGTCCTTCATTTACGTTTAACCTAGTCTCGCTTTGCCAGACCCTCGACTACCACTACTACATGTAGCATTCGAGGATGGGAGGAAAACGTGCTCTGGTTTAATGGCATTTCTTTAAACCAATCACATTCGTCTTGGGCGGTGCTAAGCACCGGAGAAAAGCAGTGGTGCCGCTGCAAAATAGGCTCGGAAGGAACTTGTTTTGGTGGAACGTGTACGTTTAAAAGTTGTTTTAGTCGTACAACAAAAAAACTCAGATTGGACAGATAGCCTAGCTAGCTGTCTGGATTTACCCTGCAGAGATCTGAGAAAAGGTTAACCGTACTCCTCATAAATCCACCGGAGTTTAAAATGCTAACACAAAGGAAGCCGAAGGCAACGGATATCCGGCCTAAATGAGTGAAATCCGGCAGATTTTCTGGCGGCAACGGAGCAATCCCGGAAGTGGAACGTCAAGGATATAGACTATGTTTAACTTAACCTTTCACAGGATAAATCTTCAGACGTTTTGGGAAATAACACTCATTCACTTTCACTTACCCTGTCCAAAGGTAACAAAATCCACCTACCAGCACCTCTAAAAGTCACTAATGAACTATTTCTTGGCCGGGCGCGGTAACATTCTGGAGTCTCGGCTGGTTGCCTGGCAACCTCACGTTGACGACGACATTCCAGGAAGTTGATGAGCCCACTTTTTTTTATGTATTAAACAAACAATATATAAAGTGTTAATGCTGGTAGGTGGATTTTGTTACCTTTTAGATTCAGGCTAACTGTTTCCCTTTCTTTTTTCCCTTTCTGTCTTTATACTAAGCTATGCTAACCATCTGCTGGCTGTAGATTCATATTAAACAAACAAATATAAGCGTAGTATCAATTCTTTCACCTCTCTGCAAGAAAGCAAATAAGCTTACGGTATTTCCCAAAATGTCGAACTATGGGATTTTTTTTACAAAGTACGAGTCATTTCAATCTTCTCTCTTTATCTCTGCTCCTGCAGGCTGTAAAGAGGAAGAGTTTACCTGGACCAACTACCTGAAAATGACTAAAGCACAAGTGGCGTCCAAAGAACTCTTTGCCAGTCCTGGGAGGGTAACTGCCACTATATAATATACGGTAGTTGTATTATCTACAAGCATGAATGGATGAGGTGTATGATTTAGGGTTGGGAAAACTTCTATGGGAAGCAGTTATAATAAGACTGATTTTTTTTAAGCAATTTGCACCTTTTGTCTCTCTCAGAAAACAGTTTCACTTTAAGTAGAAAGCGATAGTTGAAGACCCAAAGTGCCAAAGTCAGGCCCCATGTCCTGTCTGATATTTGTTTAATATTAATATTTACAATTAATTTTTATTTTTTATTAACATTTATCAGCTGGTCCGCAGCTCTGTCCGTCTCTATTTCCTTATGTGCACTTTCTCATATTTCTGCTTTCTGTTAAGATCGATGTGAAGTGCAGTTTCGAGATAGGAATGAAGCTGGAGGCCGTCGACCGTATGAACCCCTCCCTCATCTGTGTAGCAACCGTCACTGACGTTGTGGACGACCGCTTCCTGGTTCATTTTGACAACTGGGATGACACATACGACTACTGGTAAGCCTAAAAAACATTGGGGATGTAATGGGCTTTAGGAAATGACTGAAGAATGCCAGCATGTCCCTGTTAGATAGTATATGCCGTAAACATATTCTAAGTAAATCTTTACTGTCATTTACCGAAAGAACCAAGCAAGCCCGCCTTATTGTACAATCCAAATTTTCGTCAAAACTTGCCATTTTCAGCGTGTAGCTTGCTAGTTCGCAGGTTGTTGTTGTTGTTTCTCTTAGCGAAGGGATTTTAAGAAGGGTAACACAGAGATGGCAGAAGGGGAGGGGCAAAGACAGGATGCCAGGCTTTATCCTGGAAATGTACTTCCGTTGCACCAGACTAGTCCGGACCAAATGAACCAAACTACAGGTTTAGTACGACTGCATTCATCTAAACATGGCCATTAAGGGGAAGAACAACTCGACACCCATGGCATATATCACCATAAAGAGTTGTTATGGCTAAAATAGAAACAGTAACATTTATTATGGAGTTGTGCTTTTGCTCACAAGATGAATATTCAATATAAGATATATAATGCTCTACTTTTTTTACATTCACTAGTTGCTAACTCTGTTAGTCTTATACAGTTATTTCTCATATAGCATACAGGATTGTATTCACTGTGTTGACAACAGCTGCTGCTGCTGGGTTAATAATGCAACTGAACCAGTTAAGGTGTCATGAACCCAAAACAATGAGCTAAAAGGATAGATAGAGTTTAGTAGAGCTGTACAGTTGGTTGATAATTCTCTCTGGGTTTGTCATCATGAGTTAGGCCTTTCACATTACATTTAGTGATTTTAATCAGTGTTAGTATAAATCTTTAAATACGGTAGGCATCAGAAAAACCTACAGTTAAAGCTGTTTCAGCATCAAAGTGACCAGCTTAAAAAACCCGCCAGTTATTGACCTTTTCTTACAATGAAACTATCAAACGGCTGGACAATGTTGTTTTTCAAAATATGCAGGTGTGATTCCAGCAGTCCGTACATTCACCCTATTGGCTGGTGCCAGGAGAGGGACCTCCCCCTAACACCACCCCAAGGTGACCAGTGTGTTCCCTGTTAATCATTAATTTAATCATGTTTGTAGTCATAACATGGGTCATTACCTTTAAAACAACTCTGCCCACTTATCCCTCTTGTCATATTGTTCCTTTCTCTTCTATTAAACTGTGATTCATACAGTACACACTGTATACGTGTACCTGAAATATACATGTTTCGATGGATTTTTGAGCATGAACTTTAACATAATCACAAAGATTAGCACAAATAAGAAGAAGGTATAGGGAATGAATTGTTATGTTTGTATTTACTGACTTTTTTTTTTTTGCTGCACCAGATTACCCAGACCAGGGCCAGTTCTCCTGGTCTAAGTACCTGGAGGAGACTGGTTCCAAGGCGGTGGCCGCTGATGCCTTTAAAGTGGTGAGAACAAAGAATGAATGTACCATTTTTGATCTAATTCACAGTATGATATGAAATGATTACACCTAACTGTAATGTGGATCTGTGGTATGGGCTGGCAGGAAACAGCAGCAACAGAGAAGGCAAAGCCAGACTAAAATACTAAAAAGACTAAAAATGTCAAAGTAATTAAAAATCATGAGAAGCATGGTTCGTTACAGTCCTAGTCAAATCAGTTACGGTATATTGTGAGTGTCATTACAGCTGACGGATCTTTAACAGTGCTGCAGTAAGTACATTAGGCACAGTTTAGGTGTTTATATAACAGATTCTAATGCGAGTCTGGTTAAGGACTTTTTGTTTCATGTCATTTTTCTTTCACTCTCCCCTCATTTCCTGTCATCTCTCGACTGTAAAATATCTGATAAAAGGCATACAATGCCCCAAGTTAAATAGGATAGTAGACATTATGTTTGGTGCAAGTAAAGCCAATACTTTATGGAAAGTATATTTGACATGTTTGGTTGTTTAGCTGAACATACAAGTTAATGTGTTTTCCCATCATCCTCTGCTCTGTCTCCAGCGTGCGGCACACAGCTTCCAGCCTCAGATGAAACTGGAGGCTGTGGACAAGAGAAGTCCTGGTCTGATCAGAGTGGCTACAGTGGAGGAAGTCGAGACTCATCGCATTAAGGTATTACTCTGCGTGCATGTTGTCAGCTTGTATAAACGGCTGGGGTAAGGAAGGTTATGATCTTGTATGTGTGGGATATTGTTTAAAATGTTTCTTAAGCTCCCTCAGGTCCATTACAGCTTAAACCAAGTGTACTTGTCAGTTGTGGCCCTGGGCAAATAGTTTTTTATATTCCCGCTGGAATAAGAGCTTACATGTACTGATACTGTAATGTACATCTTTCTAACCAACCCTGGACCCATTATACAAGTTGTACGGTGTACATTTTTAGCGTGTGTGCGCATGTACAGTATTTTTTCATTTCTATTCCTCCTTCAGGTCCATTATGACGGCTGGAGTCATGTCTATGATGAGTGGATGGACTCAGATCACCCCGACATCCACCCAGCAGGCTGGTGTGAGGCGACTAATCACCCGCTCAAAGTTCCCCCACGGGAGGCCAAAACACTGCAGCCCCATGGTAGCAACCAGCACTTCAGTCAAAACTGGAAGTTGATTTTCTTCAAAATTCACATCAGTTATTCATTAAATCTGCTCTGACATAGCTAAATTTAGCCCCTGCATGTAAATTAAAATTAAACTAGCAAATGGAAAAGTAAAAGGGGCAACCAATTGTAAATGTTAATTAAAATGAGAACCCCTCTTTTAATACTGTATATATTTTTAACTATTAAAAAAAGAAGAAAAACCCTCTTTTAAGTAAGTATTTATACACCTGTATCATTGTTTGCACTATGAATTCACCAATTTGTTTCCCCCTTTAAACTATATTTGCATTGATAAATTCTACCATTTACTCTGTTGCTTATTTATTAAATCACCTATGTTGTTATTTGTAATAATAATAATAATAATCTTTTTTGGGTGGATTGATTTATACATTTTTCAATTTACTAATTCCTCTTTTTATTGCCAGTTTCTTTGAACTTCTTTTCATATATTATGCTGATATATACATGTGTTATTATCAGTATGTGTTGCTGTAAATAGGCCTTTTTCGCGGAAGACATTTTGACTAGTCACAGTAGGAAAAAAGCACAGGTGTAACTAAAAAGTAACAATGGCTGAATTCCATTTAGCTGCTTCAGTTTCAGGGTCCTGGTATTGTGCATGCTGACTCACTGTCTTGACTTACTGAGACAAACAGAGCCATTGTTAATGTTATTGGTTAACACCTGTGCTTTTCCTGCTGTGACATGTTAAACGTCTACTGTGAAAAGGGCCTCTTGGTGTTACACTACCTGTTAGCTGTAGGCATAATCTCCCATACTGCAACATTGCAAGAGGGTTTGTGAACATAACCTGTATACGTGTGAGGTTTTCATCTGTGTGTATTTTATTGTATTTAGGTGTGAGGGATCCTCCTGCTATAGGCCAGTCCACCTACCCCTCCTCTGTTCCCTGTAAACCCATCAGCCACCCCAGAGCCAACAAGTACAGCTTCCACAACAGGTCAGCTGAACTCTCTATCCTCAGGTCATTTAATGGAGGGGTTTTCACTAGGCTAACCATTCAAAATACACATCAAACCTGACATCAGTTTTAAGCAGAAGAAAACTGTTTTGAAATAATGTAATAAGTCTCTTTAAAATGCACTGCGGGTCTCTATCTTTGAAACAGGAAGTGTCCAACTCCTGGTTGTGATGGTTCAGGCCACGTGACCGGTCGTTTTACTGCCCATCACTGCATATCCGGCTGCCCATTGGCTGAGCGTAATCAGGGCAGGCTGAAGGCCGAGCTGTCAGACTCAGAGTGCAAGAGGACCCTCTTCTTTGGCCAGAGGACCAAGAAGACCCATTACCGTGGCAGGTAAGTGTGTGTGTGTGTGTGTGTGTGTGTGTGTGTGTGTGTGTGTGTGTGTGTGTGTGTGTGTGTGTGTGTGTGTGTGTGTGTGTGTGTGTGTGTGTGTGTGTGTGTGTGTGTGTGTGTGTGTGTGTGTGTGCTTTTGTCCCACATTAATCTCATTCTCTGTTATCAGGATTGGCCGTCCTCCCAAATACAGGAAGAACCAGCAGAGGGACTACCAGGGTGAGTTTTCTAAATGCACTACACATATCCTACTTTGATGAGGGGATTTTACCCTGCAGCTTCAGGGGTGTCTGGCTGTCAAACCTGTAGCCTTACCCTGCTTTAAGGAGCTTAGAATGGATTTCAGTGGAAATCTTTCATGTCACCTACAGGTGTGAATGTTGTTTCAGGCTCATATCTGTCCCAAGATGCAATAAAGTATGCTGCTCTGCAGTAAACTCATTTTAGGCATGAAATAGGTGGCTCTGTTCCTTGAGTTTCCCACTTAAGCCAGACCATCTAAATGGGATGAAGCCATCAACTATTTACACCTGTTCCTTTTCTGCTATGATGTGTCAAAATGTATGCCGTGAAAAAGACCTGTTGGCAGTTTCAATCTGAAATACTTGTTCAAGTGATCATAAATCAACAACAGCTGAATCCAAGCATGTTTTTGTGCGTGGGTGTTTGTCCTCAGACATGTCCTCAGAGGGTGTGTATCCGTCACTGTTCATGTCGGCTCTGAGCAGTCAGTCAGACAGGACTCTGTCTCTGTGCTGGGAGCAGCACTGTAAGCTGCTGCCCGGCGTTCAGGGCATTCACGCCAGCCAGGTGGCGGCATGGAGCGTTGAAGAGGTGAGCAAACCTCATCACTTACCTATAGATTTATTTATTCTCTCTCTCTGACAGGTTTGATTATTTGAAATCTGACGTGTTTGTGCCACAGGTTTTCATGTTTGTCCAGAATCTAATCGGCTGTGAAGACCAGGCTCGTCTCTTCAAAGAAGAGGTGAGACCACCAAGTGTGTGCGAATACAATATTAGGTCACATTTGCGTTACACGTATTCAACTGTAGATAGTCCTTTGCAGTATTTAAAGTCATGCTACACTTCAGACATGAAAACAGTGTAAACAACAGCCTGTTAAGTGTCTTTCAGTTTAAAGTATTCCTCTCTGCCTCTTCGCTGTCACGGTCCAATAAAAGCGAAAATGCTACACACAAAAAAAGGAGACCCCCCCCGGCAAACAAAACAATCCTTTTCCTGACCTATCAGCTCCTCGTCCAGTTGCATCACCATTGTTGTGTCTGCATCTCCCAGATGATTGACGGTGAGGCCTTCCTGCTGCTGACCCAGACCGACATTGTGAAGATAATGAGCATCAAGCTAGGCCCCGCCCTCAAGATCTCCAATGCCATTCTCATGTTCAAGAGCACAGACGAGGTACTCAAGTGATCCTGCCCTCACCTGACCGGGGCCGTCAAGCTGCCGATCATCATGTGCCAAATTCATTCTGTTGTAGGGAAAAGACCCTGACCACTTTTTCATGTGTTTGGTGTCCTGTACCCATCAGAGAGAGGGAGGGAGGGAAGGAGGGGGTGGGGGGGGTTGCTGATGTCCGATCAGGGTTAGGGGGGAAATAAAGTAGAGACTGGAAGAAGGGAAATAAGAAAATGCTGATATTTTTAAAGAGTAATGTCATAAAGATGATGGACAAATTGGTGTGGAGGGTAGCTAGAAGGACAGTGATGAAGGTGAGCTGGAACATCAGAAGTTTTTAGTTTGGTGGTTTTCACATCATCTGATCTGCAGATCTTACATCTCGGCCAGTCTATGGTATGTTTAGCTAGTACGTATATTTCCAACCACCTTTTTTTAATGCTGAGTTTTAGTTTGTGCATTAAAAGCCTGAGTGGAAATAGTAAAACAAAGATCACATTTTGCAAAAAGGTTTCTACACTCACCTGAGGTCTGTAAGGTTCTGTATCAATACAGAGAAGGTGCGCTGAAGGCTGATGGAAACAGATTTTTTTGAATATCTGTTGTGTTACCTTCTGGTTCTTTGTCGGCGTGGCATCGGCATCTTGCTGCCACTCACAGCCATACAGGAGATACTAGTACTATTTGTACTTTTACTTCCTGAATGCGAATCGTTGCTATTGATGCAAGCCTTAACACAGGTCAGTTGAAGCTGTACCCATCACCTGGCAGAGGAGAAAAAAAAAAAAGGGGGGCGGGGGCAAAAAGAGGAGTTAATGCAGTAGACAAGGCTGGTCAGTGAGGCTACTACAAGCCTCACGTTTTGTGCAATAAAAAAAAGTCGAAGCAGACGTACTGTATTCTGTAACACATATTTCAGCTCCTTTATGTTATCAGGATAAAATGAAAATTAAAGGTTGGAGAAAGGTTTACGTTTGTGGCAAATGAACAACTTAACACAGAGAGAAAGCCATTTGTGTTTAAATTTTCCACACTACTTTCTCACTGCACTGTTAATGTGACCTGTAAGTGATACAGGAGCTGGAATTTAAAATGTTACCATCTTATATAGAATCTGAGTCAGAGAACAGAAACAACACAGTGTTTTCAGTTTTTATATCTATAATAATTTTTTAAGTCTTTAAGTCTTAATAGATGAAAAGGACATTTTGCATTGGCGTTTTAGCACAACTGTGAAACCCAAATGGATTTTACACAATGATGTTCCTACACTTGGTCACTAGAGAGTGCAAATATCCACGTTTTAGCACTATAAACATGGATTTCGAATCGACTCAATGGAGCTCTTTGCAGTTTACGTGGGATGGAAACAACATTCAGAGTGTGTTCTTCGAAATGTTTACATTATATGTCAGAATTAGTTAAAAAAAAAACACTGTAAAGATTTGATATTGTGAATGAAAGTTATTTTACTGACTGGTGTTTTAAGGGCTCTTGGAATCTTACTTCTTTGTTTGTCTCTCTGGTGGGATGTGTGTGTGTGTGTGTGTGTGTGTGTGTGTGTGTGTGTGTGTGTGTGTGTGTGTGTGTGTGTGTGTGTGTGTGTGTGTGTGTGTGTGTGTGTGTGTGTGTGTGTGTGTGTGTGTGTGTGTGTGTGTGTGTGTGTGTGTGTGTGTGTGTGTGTGTGTGTGTGTGTGTAATCTTGGGTCACAAATGTCATTCAATCCATTGGAATTAATAAACATCCAAAACTGTCTTGTCTGATTAAAGCTGCTGCCTCTTGTTTTTTTTTTGAGGGATCACACATTACATTTCCTGTACTTGTGCAGGTGTGTTGTACTATTGACTATAAACTTACTTTGCCTATATCACATCCCCCTATTGACCATGTTGTCGTTAACAGTTGGCTGTGGTGGTGACAACTCCTTCCACGTCATTTCTGCTTTCGCTGATTATCTTCTGCTGCAGAGGCCAGGAAACAAGCTGATAACCTTCTACTGCAGCCAGATCGCAAAATGAAAGTCCAGAGACAAATTATTCAAAGAAGATTACTTATTATGTCATTAAACATGTCTGGAGGGAATCGTTTAGTAACATTACTGTAGTAAAGATTAAAATGAATTACGTAGAATTTCTGAAGTAAACTTATAAAGCTGCTTATTTAAAATGATGGTGAGAGCAGGGTGGATTGTAACCTGTATCTTACTCAATTTCCATATATTTTAAGTAGATGTATTTTTATTTTTATACTTTTTATTGATCCCCAGTGGGGAATGTCTATATTTGTACAACAGTTTATCCAATTTTTAGATGGAGAGAGTTAGGCTAGCTGTTTCCCCTGGATTTAAAGGAGACCTATCATGCTCATTTTCAGGTTTGTACTTGTATTTTGGGTTGAACATGTTTACATGCTTTAATGTTCAAAAGACACATTCTTTTTTATTTCATACAGTCTGTCTGTATGTGCAAACACTGTTTTAGCTCCTGTCTATTTAAGCCATCCTTAACGCCCAGTCGGCTCTGATTGGCTTGCTAGAAATATATGGTGCACCTTTGCATACCTTTGCAAAGGTGCAAATACAGTCTCCACATGCAGCAGCTCTTGTGGATCTGGAGGATTCCAGCCTGTTCACAAATTTACAAAGTGGCTCAGGTGCAAGTCCAGTCAAACATTTAAAAAACAGCTTTATGTATTTAAGATTAACAAAATGTAACAGTGATGGAATCGAATGGGCTTTTTATCTAAAATTTTTAGGGCATTAAGTTGCAGTGCATTTGGCCCTGTCTGCCACCGTACAAATGTATGTGCACAAGCACTGACAAAGTATTTTGTAATCATCCTCTGCACAAAAGATATTTATAAAAAAAAATATGAGCTTTCTAATGACTTTCTAAAAATATAGATAAATGTCCAAAAAAAAAGTATAGGCTACTGCTCTTATTTTGAAAGCGAAGAACAGAGTCCGGAAGTTAAATTATTTTGAAGTCTGGACAGCCAACTTTCTCCTTTTTCACACACACACACACACACACACACACACACACACACACACACATACACACACACACACACACACACACACACACACACACACACACACACACACACACACACACACACACTCACTCCTTGCTCCGCCTCATTTTAAGGATGTGTAACTTTTCACCAATGATTCACTCTCTTGAAGTCGACCTTCCTTCGTGACCATAAACAAAAAAAACTGACCTCAGATCAGCTTCAGCTTTGAGCCTGCCAGCTGAGTCTCCTCAGTGTCCTGAACACAGCACACTGATCAACTCATCGCCTGCACGCAGGTGAGCAAACTGTACTGATTTCAAACTGATAACCTGGATTATCTGTAGAGTGCCTATTTATTCCTAAATTAGATTAGACTATTTTCTATTTTGGCGGATAAAATGCGCCAGTATATTTGTAGATTATTAGGTCTACTGTAGCCTATCTCTTAACTGTAGCTATTGTTCTTGTTCAGCTAATCAACTTGCTAGTAACATTATTGTGCTGCTAATATTAGTGTAGTAATGCTAATATTTGGTATATTCTAAAACAGTCATGATATCTGAGATACTTATTGAGAATAATGATGGCTCAGGTGATCCCTAGTCTTATAGTCTATGCAAAATTCAGGCTATCTAATCATATTTTGCTTGTCTTTGAATCTGTGCTTGTTCAGATCAAGAATTCAAAAATATAGAATTGTGCATGGTCATTATAACCTGCAGATATGTTCTCTTTGTATGTCTCTGTGTCCATATTTATACGAATACAAATAGCTGTATTGTCATTGTACATGCACAACAAGATTCAGTGTGCCAAACTATAGGAGGAATAAAATGTAAGTATAAGATTATTAAATAAATATCAGTAAAAATGATAAATAGGCATGGAAAGGAAATATAAATAGGCCTAAATAATAAAAATTGAGGTCATAGATTATTTAATTTCTTGACATCAATCTCTTCAGGAGTTGGTCACTTATCCAAACTGCAAAAAAAAACCAACAACTGAGAATGCTTTGCATGTGTTGGCTATGTATTGCATTTTCTTTTCACATTGTTGATTGAAATAATGTAAGTCGAGCCCGTCTTTGCCCTGTTCTCTATACAATATATTAATCACATGTTTTCGTCTTGTATACATTATTGTGGGGAAACTGCCATAAACATGGGTACAACTTGGTTAAAATGAACAATTTCAAATAATATAAATGTTGCACTGCAGACTGTGATGCCTTAATTAATGGGGTATTTTTTTAGTGAACAGACAGAAGTTAGCAATAACATGTAGTTTGGATAACAACGGGGAAAATACATTGTTGAAGCTCAGCTTATGACTTGAGTAACAAAGTGTTCAAAATGGGTCTAAGTCTGTTTTAGATCATACTTTTGTCCCCAGGGGTTAAGATGCTTATATTTGTTTTTAATCTGCTACTTGGACATTAACTTCTCCAGATAGTTATGAACCTCCTAATGTTACTAGTATGAGTGATCTTTTCTTGCTTTGTGTGATTTTCAGTAGATGCACAGCAAATGTGGGTATTACATCTTAAATTACTGGGCATCATGCAATTTGATACAGACGTTATTGGCTTGAATGCTACATTTGGCTCCTCCATCGTCTTTATGCGTATATAAACAGGCTTTCCTGATGGAACTGGAATAATTCTGAGTTTTGTTTCATTTCTGTGTGTGCATGTGTGTATGAGACCTTTGTTATCCCCTATTTTTTGGACAGATACGAGATTTAATATTATATTTAATTAATTAATATTTACCATGTAAACATAAAAAGACCTGATGCAGTCTACACACACACACACACACACACACACACACACACACACACACACACACACACACACACACTCTCTCTCTCTCTCTGAGTCCGGGCTCACGAGAAGATCGTATCTGTGAAATGAGAAAAGGTTAAAGTAATAAAGGTTCACCACCACAGTTGCATTCTGCACAGCTACTGACTCTCAACATCTCATCTCACAGGTCTGTCAAACACTGATGCTGGATCAGCGGGAGTGGAATGGATAATGGCCATGGCACACTGTAATGTGAGTGCATTTCAGTGTTGTGCTTTTGGTTTTCTATTTAGGCCATGTGACAGGGGATCTGCCTGCAGCCTAGTTTAAACTCAATTTTCAAGAAAAGGATGTTTGTTTAACAAATGTCTGTGAGCAAATTAGCAATACATCCAGGAGGTCTGAGGTGAATTTGGTTGTTTGTGTTGTAATTTTCCCAACATGATTTCACAGATATCTCCACAGCCAAAACAAATTCTTTCATGCATTACATATATCAAACGGATGATCTCAAACAGTGGAATCTTTCCAAAAGGATTGTAATTACTCAGTGATCATGCAATATGAGGCAAAGTGACTCAGATCCTCGTGTTTTTATCTTCAGACTGAATATTCTTCCCTTTTGGTGCCACTGTTCGTGTGTTACCAGTTTATGGAGACCGTTTTGTCTCAAAATGACTGCTACTTTTAATGGAGTGGATTTGATTTTTCTTACAGCATGTCACACTAGTTCAATCAAGTTGAAACTAAACCCGCTATATCTGAAATCACATCTTTTCATCTAAGTTTTGGTTTTCAATCCGCGGAGGTAAAGAGATTCCCGCATTGTGCTTTTCACAAAGATAAAAATCTGAAAACACCAGACCAGTGTAAGGGTAAACTCTCCTCTCGAAGTTGATTTCTGCTCGCACGAATGAAACTGACTTTTGACATTTTGGGGGCGGAAACCAAGGAGGCACTAGCCCTCCTATGATTGGTCACTTTCAAGGCAATTCCACCCACGGACCTACTCAGTTCGTGCACCCTCTCGTGTATGCCCTCCAGCGCTCGCAAAGCAGACACTAGTGGGCGCGTGGTGGCTGCTCTGTGCACGTGATGCTTAGTTTAATACACGCAGGTGCCATTCTTTCCCTCTCCCTATGTTTTGTTTCACACTCGCAGCTGCTTGTACAACTCTCGATTGTTGAATCGGTACGTGAAGAGTAATATCTGCGCGTGTGAAATGATATAATTTGCTCGTGAGCATGTTTTATCGCGCTCTCGAGATATGACATAAACCTGACGCCATATTTATTTGTCCTCCAGCTGCGTTCCCCATCCTCCTCTCCTCGTGATGATGTCAACCTGGGACCTTCAGCAAACCCAAAGTCAGTAATCTCTGCTCTCACTGACCAGCATGTAGCTCTCTTTATATTCATCAATACAGCTATATATAATTATGTATTATAATATATAATATATAGAGCAAAAATAAACTGGTACTGTATTTGTTAAAAGTGTATATTCAGTGGTCTGGATCACGTATTTTCACAAAATATTGAAAATCTCAAAAACAATTTTAACAATATATATATTGTATTCTGTATTTTATGTATGAAAACACAGATTCCAGAAGAGAAAGGCAACTTTTGAGCGAAGGGTCAATTTGAACAAAGCATTGATTTTTTTTGCCGGTTGCTTTTGCTACCATTTGTAAGCTATTACAAATAAAGTGCATTAGAGGTTGTTATGTAATTTTGTCCACCATTTAATAGATAACTCTCGGTCTTGTTTCAGTGCTAGGCCAACTGACTTTGACTTCTTGGCTGTCATTGGCAAGGGGACTTTTGGAAAGGTAACACTGAAACAATTACCTATTTATCTATCTCTTTGTTATTGAATATATCAGTAGTTTCCTTATTGCAACTCATTCAGGTCACATACTCACCAGCAGTGAAAGTGGTTGAAACTAGTGAGACCAGGTGATGACATCAAATGATAGACCCGGATTAGAGAGAGAATGAGAGATAATGAGAGAGAGAGAGAGAGAGAGAGAGAGAGAGAGAGAGAGAGAGAGAGAGAGAGAGAGAGAGAGAGCTGTCTGACTGACATTGCTGACAGGGTCACTAGGGAGTCTACCTGCTGAATACTGACTGATCAAAATGTGCTGCCAATTTCATGAATCATTAACTTTACAGTCTACTTAGGCTTGTTAAGGTTACCTGAACATTATCAATGGAACAGCAAAACACTAAGAAATAAGACAGCACCAGAGATGTGTTTTATATAAAGAATACAATAAACTTTGAATGCAACTTTGTCAGCAAGTTTGTATTTCTCCATAAAAATCAAGTTAATAATGTTTTTACTGGCCGCAGGTCGATCAACACCCTACTCAGATTTCTCAGTGTCATCTGTTTCCACAGATCACATATCTGTGTTGTGTTCTCAGAAGGGTTTGATGAAATGTCGTGACAGCTCAGTGTCGAGATGGTGGCGCAGTCTGTTTACCAAACAAACCACTGACAATCAAACCTTCACGCAGGTCCTGCTTGCCAAGCTCAAAGCCGACAACAAATTCTACGCCGTCAAAGTGCTGCAGAAGAAAGTCATCCTGAAGAAGAAAGAGGTGGGCTCTGCTATCTCAGTATTAAAGTAGATTGTCCAGCTGATCCTTTCTGGCTTCATCATTTCTTTCTACAAAGTCCCTTATGAACCCAGCCTCCACACACTAATACAAACCAAATGTCCCCGAAGCTCTAACGCTTCAAACCTCCATCTAAAAAATCATAAAGGAGAGGTTTCATTTTCAGAGGCACTCTGTTTTTCATTTAAATTCCCTCAGAGCAAATTATTTTGAAAAATTACGACCAGGAAATCAATATAGATAAATGTATATTGAATTATACAGTACTCTGATGTGCCAGGCTAGAGTAAATACGGGTGGAAAATAGCTCAATGAGCCAAGAGGAAAATCTGTGAATGTTATTAGTAAACAGTGTTTTCACCCAGCAACATGATCTGAATCTTATCTAATCTACAGCTTGTTCTGTACAAAGGGCAGATTTGACCAACTCCCAGAAAACAACCTGATAAACTGTGTGTTTGTCTGCTCAAACACACTTGTCCTTCTTTTATTTGTTTGCTACTACTGAAGTGAAGTTTTAAGATATTAAACTTCAATATTTTTTTGAAACAAATTAAAGTGTGCTCATTTACACTGAAAGTGATATTAAATAATAATGAATTAACATAATTAATTAACATAACATAAAAAAACATTTTGAAAAAGCAAGAAATAAAGATAGAAATACAATATTTAAACAGCAGATGCTCAAAAACACAGAATGCAAAGAGTTCTTAACTGGCAGTATCTACAGTACTGCATACTAACAGCTAAACACTGCAAGTTGAACTGTGCCCAACAAACATTAACAAAATGTGTTTTCTGTATAATTGGTGTATTTGTGGGATTTTGATTTAATGTTGTCATCACCGTCTCACTCTGATGTCTTCTCGCTTCAGCAAAAGAACATTATGGCAGAAAGAAATGTGCTGCTGAAGAGTCTCAAACATCCCTTTCTGGTTCGGCTCCACTACTCCTTCCAGACCCCGGAGAAGCTCTACTTCGTCCTCGACTATGTGAATGGCGGAGAGGTATGTGTCTTAAACTAAATAATTACATACATGAACATGGAATACTTTATTTTCATTGGACATGGTCAGAAATGGACTGTGGTGTGGAGTAAATATCATTGTTTCCAATATAAAACACACAAACAAAATGTGATGTGGTGTTTTAGCACTAGTCACCAATTTACATTTTCAGATTATAGATGTTTCCTATAATGAAGGTCAACACCTCGTAGACTTTTATAATGTGTGGGTGTGTGTGTGTGTGTGTGTGTGTGTGTGTGTGTGTGTGTGTGTGTCATATGTGATGTTCTGGTTTATGACACAAACTGCTTTGACTGTGCATAGATCAATTAGTCTTTATGCTAAGCTAGGCTAACCATCTGTTAGCTGCAGCTTAATATTTAGCATACATACATGGGAGTGGTATCAATCTTCTCATCTAGCTCTAGACCAGTGCATTTGCAACTATCCTCTTGGGGGAATTACTGGAATTGTTGGGTCTTTGTAAATTATAGAGTGTGGTCTAGACCTACTCTATCTGTAAAGTGTCTCGAGATAACTCTTGTTATGATTTGATACTATAAATAAAATTGAATTGAATTGAACTGAATTGCTTTGATATGTTAAAATACTACACATAACATCTTCAGTCTTCTAAAATAAATTCCTGTGCAAACAGTTTTAAAACTATGAATAGTATTTGATTTTATTTATCCTGCCAGGATTGTATACATTTTTAAGGCTATTATAAAAAAATCAACACTTTGAATTAAACTGGTTTTACATAAAATCATCTAATGCCTGTACATTTTGTTTACTTGTTGTTCAACTGGGACACGGCAGGCTGCACTGTAATAATGTCCTAATAAGTAATCCTTTATTTACACATATCTAATCAAATCAGATACAACTCGTTGGTGTGCAGTCAGCAGACTTGTTTTCAAACACACAAACTTTGCTGTGCTTCTGTGCGGAGGGCCAAGCGTGTTACCCCATAGCCTGGTTGAAAGTATTTTATTTTTATTTTTTTAATGTAATTTGAATTTCTCCCACCATCCTCTCCATGCTCTGTCTATCTATCCTCCCATTATTCTCTCTCTCTTTCTGTAGCTGTTCTTCCACCTGCAAAGAGAGAGGTGTTTCTCCGAGCCCAGAGCGAGGTTCTACTCAGCCGAGGTAGCGAGCGCCATCGGCTATCTTCACTCTCTCAACATCGTTTACAGGTCAGAACCGACAGACATTTATTAAAATACTCTAATGGGTTGGCCTGATTCATTATATATTACACCCAAACCGTAGTGGCTTTAAGGTTATACTGTAAAACACAAAACAGTAAAATCTATTTTTACTTTCTATCATGATAATCTGCGTTCTTGTCTGTTGCAGAGATCTGAAGCCAGAGAATATTCTCTTAGACTCTCAGGTGAGTCCAATTTGACACATTTGTTTCTGTAAAATTCAACTCCTCCATATGTTTTAACTTTATTGCAGTCATTGTAAATATATTTATTTTACTGAAATGTAAATATAAGTTCCTGCTTGTGGTTTGTTGTGTGCAGGGCCATGTGGTGCTGACAGATTTTGGGCTGTGCAAAGAAGGTGTAGAGCCAGAGGGAACCACCTCGACTTTCTGTGGGACTCCAGAAGTGAGTAAAAAATGTACATAAAAACGGGAAAAGGACATTAGATGAATTATCTATCCTACTGTGTCATACGTGGTTACGTTTTAGAGGTGTAGAGGGATGACAATTACATAAATATATATAATATATAACATATAATATAAAAGCCACTTGACAAAGAGAATTAGCCCATATCCTCTTTTTCTATCTGTCTGCAGTACTTGGCTCCAGAGGTTCTTCGTAAAGAAGCCTATGACAGGACAGTGGATTGGTGGTGTCTGGGAGCAGTGACCTATGAGATGATCTACAGCCTGGTATGTGTGTTTGTGTGAGGCTGATTTTGTACATTATTCCTTTTGGAAGCATCTTTGTGTTGACTACAATACAGTATATATTGTGAGCAAGGAGGGTGGTGCTAAAGGAAACCTCATGGAGTGTCCAAAATAGGACGGGTTCAACCTCTGGGGAACACGAACGTGCTCAGTACATTTCGTGGCAATGTGCGCGTCAGATTTTGATATTTTTCATGTACAAGTAGGCCTGGCTGTGCTAGAGAAAAGGCTGAGCATCTCTAAAATATTAGGATTTATCCTCTTGGGACCTCAAATATCTACGGAAACTTTTCATAAAAAATTGGCCCCGTTGTAGCCATGCAAGCAGGTCAGTCGGGCCACCACCTTTGCCGAGACTGAACTATTGAATGGCTTGCCATGAAATTGGGTTCACACATTCATGTTCCCCTCAGAATGAATTGTAATCACTTGGTGATCCTTAAACATTTCCTCTAACGCAACCATCAAGTCAAAAATTGTATCAGATTCCCATCAGCTGTACTTTGTGTTTGGTAATGAGCAAATGTTATCATGCTAACACTAAATTAGGATGGCGAACATGGTAAATATGACTATCTGCTAAATATCAGCATGTTAGCATACTGATATTGACATTTAGCTCAAAGTACTGCAGCCATACTGTAGTTACAGTATGGCTACAGTACAGTACGTACAGTCTTACAGAGCCGCTAGCTTGTCTGAAGACTCTTGATTACACACATAGAATATATCTAATTTACATGTATGTATTTGTATAGGCGTTTGTAAAACAACTTCCCTTCTTCATCTGCCTTACACTCTGGTCGTAAAGACACACACATCTAAAATGCAACCTGTTAGAGTTTTAAGTTGTAGTTAACACTAGGGAGTCATGGTCTTAAGGAATACAAATGGTTTCATTTTATACTTATGATGTTTGTACCCATCCCTCCGCTTCAGCCTCCTTTCTACAGCCGTGACGTTGCTGAAATGTATGATGGGATCCTCCACAAGCCCCTGCCACTGCCCCCAGGAAAGTCTGATGCCGTCTGCTCTCTGCTGGTGGGTCTTCTGCAGAAGGACCAGCACAGACGCCTCGGGGCCATCGCCGACTTTGTGAGTGTGTCTTTCAACCGTTGCTACACATTAAAACAGATGGTTTGCCAGACAAGAAATAAGCCTAGTCTTAGACAAAGGATGATCAAAGGACTACTGCATTAAATGTTGCTTTAGTCAAGGACTAGGCCCATTCCATGTTTAGGAAACTAGCCTGGAACAGTATAAGGCATCTTTAAAGGGGTTTTGACCTTTTCTGAGAACAGATCTGCACCCAGTCCCTCTGAGAAAATTTACCAAGATGACATCACCTCCATACTTTCTCTCCCATAGTTTAAATGAGTCTGAATTTTTAATAGGAGGAATGGAAAAATGCCAGTTTTACTATATACAGTACATGTATAACTTTTCTTTCTTTAATTCATAGTTAGAAATAAAGAACCACATCTTTTTCTCTCCAATCAACTGGGACGACCTTGACCACAAGCGAATCACTCCTCCCTACAACCCAAATGTGGTGAGTTGTTTCCGGCTGTGAACTGTGACTGCTCGTGTCTTTACATATTAAGTCTGTTTTGTCCGCTGTGTGTGCCTGCCTAGAAAAACAATCATTTACCTACCCTTGAGGTTTTTTCACCTTCAACACAACCAGTGACATCAGCCAACAAAACCCCCTCAACGTATAATTTTCTAAATCTCAGTCCCTTTACATATGTTCTTATTTTTATCCTCTCTTTCAGATAAACAGGTGACAAAGGTTCACCAGGTCAACCTCTTTGTAAGGCTTTATATTATTCACTCACATTTTAATCCAAGCTAATTTCTTTGACTTTTGGACTCTCGTTCGTTTTTTTAAAAATCATCTCATATCGTCCCTCACTTCTTATGATGTTTGTCATACAGGCCCAATAGAGGCATGGTTACGGTTTGAACATCCTCTGCAGTGCTTTGCCTTCAATTGTCTGTCAATAGCATTGTTTGATATTTTGTAGCTGGAAATCTTTTCTTTGTCGTTCAGCCATAGTGGTTACTAATCATCACTGCATATGGAAACTAGAAAATATATTTTCTTTGTTATTTCTATTAGAAAACATAAGAAACATCACTTATATGAGAATTCTTCTTGGGGGAGACCATTATGCTTTGTGTTTGTAGAGCAACTGGCTCTAGGTTTACAGTAGTCACTGTTATTCATAGTACCATGGCAACAGAAAAGATTTGCTCCTGATTGGCTGACAAGTTTCTATTAATAGAAAATAAAAAACCTGCCAGCGAAAACTTTACCTCCACCTCATCCATTATTTCATATATAAAGACACCTTGTCGCACATTATCACTTAGTCTACATAGATTGTTTCATCTTTCAGAGAGGCCCAGCTGACACTCAGCATATTGATCCAGAGTTCACCAGAGAAATGGTTCCTAACTCGGTGAGTCGGACCCCGGAGCTGAACACCAGCAGCAGCTCCAACAACGCCTTCAATGGGTTCTCCTTCGTCGCCACCGAGGACAGCTTTCTGTGAGGCAGGAGTTAACTGTTGAAATGTTTAGACAGGGTGATTGATTTTATGGCGTGATGACACCTTTTTGAGTCTCATGAAAATAACTGCTCCTCATGTAACATTGCAGAAATTCCATGTGGTAGGCTACCTATCCTGTTTGACTATTGCGGGGATTCCCTCTTGAGGGTGTAGCAGAGAAGGAGCCCACCTGCAATGGAGACATTTAATGTTAAAATATAAAACTTTTTTTGCCTGGAAGTCCCAGGTCTGTTCTTAGAGAGATAGCGAAGTTCAACATGAACGTGTTACCAAATATACAGGGCTCGCAAGAAGTAGGAGCATCTTTGAGATGCAGTGCAAATTATTTTTATTTCATTCATTTGCAATGGAATGAATAGTATGTTTAACAATTCTTTTATACACAGACATTATCATATTGTGATGGTACAGCCAGACGCTCTATTTTCCTAAAATAGGGTGCAGATGCAAACGCAAGCAAAATCTCCAGGCGCAAACAAAAATGGACTTGACCAGAAAATCTTTTGCAATTTTGGTGACCACAGGCATTGGTGCAAACCAGGTGTAACCAGACAGCTGATGTGTAATGGTGCAGCTGCTGGAATATCAATGCGGCTGGTTCAAGTTGTGCAAACAATTAATACAGGCTTATAAATAAAATATTTACACTTTGCTCCTCTGCATGTCTCAACTGCCTCATTTATGTATTTTCAGTCCAATACACACAGCCCCTCTCCCAAATCAGAGATTGTAGATGAAACACACGTATCATTCCTGTTGATGTGTGCTGATTACATGTGTTTAATCAACTACACGGCTCACATTCTACTTTAGGAGACTCCGGGAACCACAAGTAATTCTGCATTCTGGGAGCGCAGTGCAGAGGGGCAATAGGGTAATATGAGCTCTTTGGGCTATAACAGTGCCTGACTATTAAGAGCTTTGTAGGTCAGGTGAAGGATTTTATGTTCAATTCTGGATTTTACAGGGAGCCAGTGCAGAGAAGCTCATATGGGAGAAATATGATCTCTTTTTCTAGTTCTTGTCAGTACACGCGCTGCAGCATTCTGGATCAGCTTGAGAGTCTTAAGGGACTTGTTTAAGCAACCTGAGAATAAGGAATTACAACAGTCCAGGATAGTTTTTTGCAATATTAAGCAGGTGAAAAAGGCACTCCTTGAAGTTTGTTTTATGTGGGCATTAAAAAATATATTCTCCAAGCAAGAGAGAGCAGAAGAGGGAGAGCGAGAAGCCATCACTAAATACTAAGCTAAATTAGCTAACAGAGCTAATAGTCAATAATTACATAGAATCTCTCAGTCCACAATAGTGGTCTTGTTTGTTTATGGCAACTATGTCAACATGGCAAAATTTATTTGCAGATGATGCACCGACGATAGAAAATGCTTCATGTAGCACCTTTTTAAAATGTCAGTCAACTACACCGCAGTGTGCACAGTATGGCTGTTTATTCTGTGGACTGTGGTTTTCTGTTTTGTAACTGGGGAAACTGGGAAAATATTATTTTAGCCTGTAGATAGCAGATAGTGATATAAGTTGTATTTTGTTTCATAATACATGTCAATGTTATATTGAAAATACTGTATGTAACATCTGTAAATATACAGTAGCAGCTTTGCAATATGTACTGTAGTAATGTGATTATATCAATGTAATGTGATTGATGGTGCTTGGCGTTTTCAGTAAGGAGTGATACACTTGTACATCTGATATCCTTGCATTTTATTTTTATTATCTCATTTATATGTATACTTAAAGTCTTGTTTGTAAATCTGATATTAAAGAAGCTCTTCTCTTCCAATTTCTGAAAATAGTATGCTCCTATTGATCTTCTTAAAAAAACTAAATATGCCAACCAGGAAATACACCTTAAATATTTTCTTCTACAAGGTCTAAAGTCACTCAGACTAATGCTGCTCTGGCACTCCTTGTTCCCCATTTGTAACCCTGCATGCCGAGCTGTTGGTCCCTGACTGATTCTATAAACAGAGGCTGATGGGTCACGTGTGTGTGTGTGTGTGTGTGTGTGTGTGTGTGTGTGTGTGTGTGTGTGTGTGTGTGTGTGTGTGTGTGTGTGTGTGTGTGTGTGTGTGTGTGTGTGTGTGTGTGTGTGTGTGTGTGTGTGTGTGTGTACATAGAAATACTGTAAATAATTCAAACATCCGTCAAAACATTTACATGTTCTTTTGGATGAGCCATTAAACATGTTTGCATAACAGAAACAATGTTTTTGGTTATTAACTAATCAGTGCAGTTTAGTAAATTTACATGTTATCAAAAATCCCTTCACCTTAGTGATGACCTGAGTGAACATTGCTGAAATAAGTGTCTATCCTTCCTTGTGTTGTATGTTTAAGTGAGTCCTTAATGTTTTATTTTCTTATAGAAAGTGAAAAAACTGCCCATGTAGTAGAAACATTTCAACCTGAAAATCAACTTGTTTTAAGAATTTTCTAAAAATCTACTTTTTTTTAGTGCCTCTCACCAATCTCTTTCTTTATTGTTTCAAGATACAGACATCATTTCTAGAACTTTTTTTTCATATTAAATAAAGGACTGAATATTCTTATTGCACTACAAAATCAGGTTTATATGACTTAATTACAGACAGAAATGTTTTTTATAAGATTGAAGTCTTTGCTGATCAAAAAGCCCAGCAGTATAACATTCAACCAACTCCAATAATGCTGCTCACACATTACTGTAATGCATCAGTGATAATAATGATTAGAAAGCACAATGAGCACTTCAACTTGTCTTTAACTTTAACTTATGTAAGATTTTGAATACAGGGTTTTTACTTGAAATGGAGTATCTTTACCATGTTACATAAAAGATCTGAGTACTTCTTCCACCCCTTATTGAAAGCACTTCGACCTTTTTCACTTCCAAATAAGTGTTCAGATTTTTCTGTACTTGATTAAATTATTGCAACTCTGTTGGCAACCACCTCAGCTCCTCTTACCGCCCTTAAAGCTGTGGTCTTCAAACCATGACATACTCATAGTTCAGTATACAGTGTTTGTTTGTGTTATTGTGTTTGTGTTCTCAAGAGTGTCGCCAACTGTGATCCTCCGTGAACAATGCCAACAGAGCCTAGTGGGATTACTGAACCCAAAACACACAAATCCACGCTCAGCAGGTGACAGTGTGACAGCTCAAGGTGTGTTTTTAGCTGCATCATATTTTGGTATGAGTGATAATGTAGACTTAATCTGTGTGCATGTGTTACACATACTGTGCATGCAGTTAATGTGTTTATTTCATAATTTGTATGTTTCTGTTCTATTTGAAAACACGTGTGCATCATTTCAGGTATATTATTATTAATTTAAAAGCACACACACACACACACACACACTGTGGCCAGGTTAGTTCAGTGGGTAGAGCAGGCGCACATATACTGAGAGATTTATGCCTCGACGCAGAGGTTCAGGGTTTGAATCCGACCTGTGAAGATTTCCCGCATGTCTTCCCCCTCTCTCTCACCTAGCTGTCCTGTCAAAAAATTAAAGGTGGAAAAAAAACAAAAAAAGCACACACACCTCTCATTTCTGGTAAACTGTATAACCATCACTAATAAATGGTAAATGATATTTACTTACTTTACATACTTAAGTATTATTTAATGCTTTAATTGATGTTTCAATAGTTTATTGATGCACACATCATGAGACATTTTTGCATTATATTAAGTATCAGAATCAGAATATTTTATTGATCCCCTCAGGGAAATTATTTAAGTATGATAACCAAATTATTTGTAAACCTTTAAGAAGTTGTTTGTAAACCATCTATGAACTTTATTTGGATGGCTATTATCTGTGCACAAATAGTTAAATAATCATCTCTTTCATAAATCACCAAAAAAATGTGGCCAAATTAATGTAACTTGATGCTTTACAAACCCCTTATTAATCAATAACTAATTATTCTATCATGCATCAGTTGCAACTTTATAATAGCCATCAAAATAATGTTTATAGATGGTTTACAAAACAATCATTAACCACAGACAAAGTATTATCTAATTATTATCTAAATCTATAAACAAATGATTATATATTACACTAAACTAATGATAAAATACAACAAATTATGAAATTACTAATAATAAAACAAAAATCATGATTTCATAGTTTATTAACAGTAAAATAACTAACTAAAGTTGAATTAACTATGAATTTACCACTTATTGATGATGGTTATTATAAAGTGTTACCGCTCAAAGTCCTTTTAGCTTTAACTGTTTCATTATACAAACACACTGACTTTTTTACACTTCAGCTCTGCAAATCATGCTATTAATGCCGTCATCTGATTAATGTTTACCCAATCTGATTAATCAGCAAAGAACACATTTATGACAGCGCCAACACTTCAAAGTCACATTAAACAAACTATCACATATTTTATGACATAACATAGCTGAATGCGTCTGTGTAAAAAAAAAAGTGATCAGAAGTTAACAATATGTTATCCATAATAACACCACAACTAAAGCCCTCAAACATGATTGATGTGAACCAACAATGTTTTTGTATATGGTAGTAGAAGGTAAGAAAAAAGACAAATTGTGATAAAGAAGATATCCTGTCCTATGTTGTAATTTATACAGGGTTATGTTATTGTTTCCTGTAGTTATTCTCCACTATGTTGTATGTGTTTGTGTGATAAAATCCAGATAATAATGGTAACTTTATATAGCAACACAAAAAAGTAGTTTCCAAGAAGAAATAAACAAAAGTTTTGAAAATATATCATAAACCAATGACATCAACAAAGAAGGTAATGATTGTAGAAGAGGCAATTAAAAGTAAAATAAAAAATAAAGCCAAACAGAGATAACAGTGAATAGTTTAAAGAGCAAATTTGACAATTTTTAGAAGATATTTAATATAATTTCTTTTATTATGGCTGTTATGTCTCTTTTTCGTCGTTATATTGTATATTGTAACTTGTTTTTATCTCTGCACAAGATAGAGACTCCATTTCAATTTTACAGAATGAACAACAGGTCAATTATTAATCATAACAGAAAAACGGGTTCAACAGTAGGAAGAAAATAGACAGGTGAAGAGTTATATTACTGTACAACTGCCCCACTTAGTGGTCAAAATGAGAAACACAACACATGACCTGATTGATTCATTGATGGAATCGAATGTATAAAAATATAAACAGAAGTCAAGGCTGCGTAATACACACATACACTAGTGTGTGTAACAGATATAGTTTCCCACAAAATTTCATTACCATTAGCTAGGTGGGCAACATAATTATAATTTACTAGATTTGGATAAAGAAAACCTTTAATGTGATAAGGTGCACATTACCTTATGTCAGAAACAAAACCCATTTTAAAAATGTTATTTTCTCGCACATGGAATGGCCATAATGTGTTGGAAACACTGGTAACTGTGAGGAACCAACAGTTGCTTAGAAACAAACACCGTTGACTGCAGGGATGCAGGCAAAGTAGCTAGCTAGGTTGTAGAAGCCTGTAATGTTCCAACTTAGCTAACGCTAGCTAGGTTGCCTCTTTGACTTCATACATTATAATACAAATAGCAGTGCCCTTTGGCAGACTATTTGGGAAGACAAATCAGAAATGAAGCTGAAGTAAATAAAATGATGCTGGATTAGATGAAAACGTTTGTGATTCGTAGCCTAACGTTAGCAGAATAGGCTAACTTAGCTAGCTAAGTGACCCACCAGTAATTTTGTAAAAAGGTAAGTGTAACATGTTTACATGTTTTTAATGCTAAACTAGTGTTGTCCTTACACAAGAGTCAATACAACGTTTACGACCACTAGCTAGTTATTTGTTAAAATTGTTAGTTAAAATTAAATTTGTTTTGTTGATGTTAAGAGAACCCCTGAATGTACAAGCTAACATCTGCACAACATCAGCCGTTAGCCGTTAGCGTCGGTTAAACCGTCGCTCACATGGATCGTTTCCGGGGAGTGTGTGTCTAGCCGTGTAGCCATGTTGTTCTTGAACACATCCCCTAGTTTTCATTCCCGGGTAATTTTCTACCGATAGGCTACAGCGTCATGAGTACTCTTTCTGTTTTTTTTTTTAATAATTACAATACATTTAATTCAGGGTATGCTATTCGAGCTTTCATTCATTGTCATAAGACGGTTTGTTTTAGTTGCTGTTAGCTAAACTATTCAAGCAGCAGTTGAGCTCCAGTTTGCATCACAAGCAGAGGCAGAGGAGGGATGTCGCGCGGGTAAGTGTGGGAGACATGAACGTTTCTGGTTGTTAACGTTGCCTATTAAAATAAAGTATGTGTATGTGTGTGTGTGTGTGTGTGTGAGTGTGCTATGCGCAGGGTGAAAATGTCTCACAGCTGTAATAATACATGTAACCATCGTGACAGCTGTTACTATATCAAGTGGTTGCACTGCTTTATTGTGTCAACGAGAGGGTGAGACGACCGTGTTTTGTTGTATCATGGTAGTGAACTGGGGAAGCTGGACCCGGCTGTATTCCAGAAGCAGTTGCAAAATCTGAAATTTAGGTAGGCATTTCTGTGTTTTCCCCACGTTCATGTCAGCTAGGTTAACTTTCTCCCTCCATCACAGTCACTAATTATCACAAACGCCTCATTTTCGCTGATAAAAATGGTGCATTTTTGCGTACATGCGCAGCTAGAGGCGCTCTACTTTCTGAAACAGCCAACGCTCAGTCAACGTTTCCTCAAGCGTGCTCATGGGACCCCCGTTAGCTAACTTAGCCTGAAGTTACAGCCACTTTGTAACGTAAGTTAATTAGTTTAACACTATTTTTTTAACTAATTAATCGGTTGCCCAGTGCACTGTTTAGATATAGGTATAGCTGAGCGATTTATATTTATGTCGAGGTAACTGGTTTGGTTTGAAGCAGCTAACTAATGTTAGCCACTAACTTGAAGCTATGTCAACTTTTCTGTGGACAGTTAGCTCGCTGCTGTGGTGCACAACATTCAGGACGGGGAAGTGAAATACACAAGTTCTGTATACAAGGAAATAGCTAGATCTTTAATGTCCACCAGGATTTGTCTTCGGTTCACCTAACACAAGAAACAACATAAACCGTTACAAAGTAGCTAGTTATATGTTATTTGTAACTTTTTATGTTAACAATGCAAGTTTGCATGTCTGTTTTCAAAACAGTTGTGGCAACTCTATTTCCCTTGGCTTCAATTTGTAAATGGGGGGGAAGCAAAACATTAGAAACACCTCGCTCTCAGTAGATTGCAGTGACTTCAACCTCAATAATAAACACGTTAAATTAATACCTCTCTGGCAGTGACAATTAAAAATATTAACATGATTATCCAGTTTGTAAAGGTAGAACTTATGGCAGAACTGTTGCATCAGATATTGCAGGTGTATACTTGTGTACTTCCTTATGAGTAACTCCTGTGTATGAGTAACTTTAATCCTGGGCACTTTAAATGTAGCATTTAAACACACTTAATAGAGTGACATGTGTGCTGTTGTTTTAAGGGGATAGCTAAACATTAGGTTCAGACATGTTTTTACATCTGCAGCTGAAACTTCTGAAGCTTCACCAAAGCAAAGTGAAACAAATTTAGTTTGCAAGTGTTTTAATGATTAAAAATGACATTCAAACTCAACTGCACCATTATAAAGCCCATATCAACCATGCCATATGTTCATATCAATGTCCACATTGTATGCTGAGGTATCTATTGTTTCTTTTCACTCTTATAATATCTTTGTGTTGAAGTCCATTAATACATGTTTGAATTACTGGTCAATCTGTGTGGTTGCAGCATGGAGGAAGATGGGGATAGTAATATGTGCATTGACACTGACTCGGACGCAGCAGAGAAGAAGGATGGTTCCAAGTGTAAAGTCAAATGGACTCAGGAAGAGGTGAATGAAAAGAAGACTCTGACCCTGATGTGTATATTTAGACATTCACGTGAATATATTATCTGGAACTACACACTGTAATTTCAAGTAGTTTATTACATTAGTGTCAGTTACAAAAATGTAATGCTGCATGCTAGCAGGAAGAGCCAACTGGGGCAGATGTGCAATCTGATGCTTAACATTTTTTTGTCACATAGGTTTCTGTTAATTGGTCTGTTTGTTAGCTCATGTTAAAAGTAACAAACTGTTCAAGATAACCTGTACCTGAAAGTTGACCTTAAAGCACACATTAAATTATACTGTATCTGAACTGATTTTTTTCTTGTGTACAGGATGAAAATCTCAAAATCCTGATCAGCAACTTTGGGAAAAAAGATTGGAAAACCATTGCCAGTTTTTTACCGGTAAGTACTCAGCAGGGGCTAAATCTATCGAGTGAGAGAGAATGAATGGATCAGCAGTAGGGATGTCCCGATCAGGTTTTTTTGCCCTCGAGTCCGAGTCCGAGTCATTTGATTTTGACCGATACCGAGTCCCGATCCGATACTTCTATAATAATTCAACTTTATAATACCTCCAGACCGCAGACATACTCGCGCTTTCCGCTTGAAGCTGCTTCCATGTTCTACTTTGCCGGCATTTAATCAATAGCGTCTCTGCAACAAAGTGATGTCATGCCGCATGCGTTGCTGTTTCTGTTTGGAGTCAAAAGGGTCTAACTCTGTGCCACCGCATAACTATAGATGTGTTAAAAAATAATGAGAATATATTTATACATATATATCCGAGTCCTGATCGGGAGGTAACGTCCGATTCCGATCGAGTCTGAAACCACGTGATCGGGCCCGATTTCCGATCGCATGATCAGATCTGGACATCCCTAATCAGCAGTGTAATATTTTAAAGTTGAGTAAAATATAGGAAGGTCAAGTATCCAACTCTTCCACTTCAAAACAATCTGTCTGTTGCTTTGACAGGGGCGGACCGAATTTCACTGTATGCATCGCTGGAAAAAGCACCTGGATCCTGATTTAGTCAAGGGCTTCTGGTCCAGAGAGGAAGATGAAAAGGTGGGAAATTACACAGAACATCTGATACATACTTGGCTTAAACACAGTTTGTAGTTAACGTTGTCCCATTTCACTTTGCACTCCCGTGTTCACATATGTATTTGCTCCGGACAGATAGTGGAGCTGGTGGGCAAGTACGGCACCAGACACTGGTCTTTGATTGCCAGGCACCTGAAGGGACGGTTGGGGAAACAGTGTCGTGAGCGCTGGCACAACCACCTCGACCCAGTGGTCAGAAAGAGCTCCTGGACCAATGAAGAAGACCTCATCATCTACAAAGCCCACACTGTTCTGGGAAACCGGTGGGCTGAGATTGCCAAGCTGCTCCCTGGAAGGTGGGTCGGTTAGCTGTGATTGAGTTGCTGAAATTTAGGAATATCGATGAAGGGCAGTCATATGCATTATTTGGTTGTTATTCTTAAAATAAGGGTGTGAACGTAAAAAGGTATCAGCCTTTAATGTACATTTTCGATTCCTCTTGCAGAACAGACAATTCTGTGAAAAATCACTGGAACTCCTCCATCAAACGTAAAGCAGAGTTGGGCTTGTACAAAGACGATGCTGACAGCATTTCCCTTGATATTCAACAGTTTGTGGAAGGAGAGGTACATTACTTATTTAGTTTAGCACATACTGTATAAAGTGTATCATTTTCAGCTTCAACAAATTTTCAACTTTTTTTTTTTTTTTTTTTTTTTTTTTTTTACAAATGTTTATTTCTCAATGATTTCTCAGTAAGCAAATTTGAAGGCAATAAAAATGGTTAATAGATTAGATTATGCTAGTTGATTAAGCATCGTAGGGATATACAGTAGCAGGTAAAATGTTTGTTGGTTACAATTTAAAAAATGCAAAGATATTGCTACTTGCTACATATGAAATCAATACTAATATACTATCTGATCATTATGTGCCATTAACATGAAAGAAGAAAAAAAAAAAGCTCTGGTGTAATTTATAATATATTGCAGCAAAGACACCGCTCCACTGAAGTCTTTCTCTTCACTTTGAGGATGAACAACTGTAACAGTGACAGGACGTCAATCACTTGCCAAGTCATGACAGCCAAATAAATAACAGCATAGCATTTTCTCCTCAGGCAGTGTGACAAACTTCGACAGCTCATGGAAACGTCCCGCAAAATATGACTGCTACAGTACCTTGGAAAACAGCGATATGGGATTAGACCACAAATAAAACAAGAATTAGCTAGCTAGCACACCCCGAGGTCCCTCTGCCTCACTCCCCGCCGCTAGGAGAAAAAGATCCTAGAGGAAACACTGTACTGTGCATTCACATTATGTATTGTGTTACAGGTGGACTTCAAGTGTGATGTTGTGTTAGACACTGAACCAGTAACTCCTAAAGTGGTAAGCATGCTATGATGATTTTCTTTTATGACTCACCTGTGTTTGCTTATAAACTTTTACCTAAGGAGACACACTTAACCCTTAACCCCGACAGCATTTTTTTTACAGTTTGTTTTTGCTTTTTCCAACGTTTCAAATTGTTAAAATTTGCAGTCAAATTATTATTAAGTACCTCCCAAACAAAGTCAATCCAATAATCACCGGAGTTAACTGTCAATGTTTAGAGGTGGTAATGGATGCATTACTGTCATAGAATAATTCCTTCATGTTTATGTATTTTCTTCAGTGATATTCCCACATTGCAAGCTTGGTTTAACTCTTCTACTCTTTGCTTTGCTGCAGGTCAGGCTAGAGAAAGTAAAGAAGCAGGAGTGTCAGAAAATCAAGCAGAAGACAGCCGTTCTGCTTCCACAGACTTTAGCATCCATGAGTCCCTCCTTTCCCCCCAGTTCGAGTTCCAGTCCCAGCTCTAGCTCAGGCGCTGCACTAGCAGCTGCGCCGATGGACCAGAAAAAGTTTGCCAATGCAGCACTGCGGATGATCGCTGAAGACATGCTGCCACTCAGGTGACTTGTAGCGCTAGTAGCTGTTACAGTGTCCTTGTGTTGTTGTCCAAAGTTGTTGTCAAAATCCTCAAGTTTGCTAATCCCCAAGTGAAATAAATACTCTCATGAGTCTACCTTCCCTGGATGGTATCAATATGTGTCACCAGACTTTGAATTACCTGCAGCAGAAGGCCACTTGTCTATGCTGTATGTATACAGGGTTCATATGTTCTGAAAAAACCTGGAAAAGTTATGGAATTAAAAAAAAATGCAAATTCCAGGCCTGGAAAGGTTTTGGAAACATAAAAAGACCCAGAAAGTTTTGGAAAAGTCATGAAATTCTTTTTTTAACACAGCATAATAATATGTGATTAATAAATGTATTTCACGTCGTCCTAACCTCAACGTTCTATTCGGGGCGCGATATTACGAATCTCACTATGAACCACATAAATTGTCATTCATTTTATTGTTAAACCTCTGAGGGTAAACTTTAACACAGATTTTTATTCTTATTGTATAATGTCGACTGACATTTTCAGGAATACGTAGTCATGGAAATTTGCCGAAAAGTATTGGTTAAAATGCGTATGAAGCCTGGTATACCAATTGGACATCCAACCACTAGTCTAGGTCCCATACTAATTTACCTTCACTTTGTTCCCAACAGTTTTGTTGAAGGTGCAGGCTTCAGGTCATTCATGAGTACCATCAGCCCTGAATGCCACAAGCTATCCCAGCGTGTCATGGGCCTACAGCTCTACGATGAAGTGGAGAGAACCATCAAGCCTCAGCTCATCCGGGACCTTAAAGCCTGCCTTGCCAAAACCAAAGAGGGTGAGAACGCCATTCATGTCACCTTTGACCTCTGGGCAGGGGATCAATCCCATCCAGTGGAGGAACCCATTGTCATCGTGCAGCTTCACTTTGTCAGTGATTCCTGGCAGATCCGCCGTCCAATTGTGGCCTTCCGCCACCTCAGCCACAAAAACCTCAGCACCGCTGTTGCCAGGGAGCTTGAAGGTGTGCTGCTAAGCTATGGCATCTTTCCTCACAGCATCGGCTACGTCCTCACCAACCAGGCCAAAGAAGCCCTGGCTGGGAACAATTTGTTCTGCGACTACAAGATCATGTGCTCATCCAACAGGGGAGAACCAGATGGAGATGAGATGGTGGCATTTCTGTCAGACCAGATGTCTGAAATAGAGTCCCCCTTTTCAGAGCTACAGATTGGGACCAGGACCACCTGTGTGGCCCACACATTGCAACTCGTGATTAAGGAGGCACTGAAGAACTCAAGGGTTGTGGAAAATCTGCTCTTGCAGGTCCACAACGTGGTGGCTTTTTTTAGGAGCAGTGCCTACTGGAGCGAGGTAGGAGAAATTACAACTGATTTGGAAGTTTATTTTACTTTGTATTATATTATTTTTGCAAAGGCATATAATTCAAATAAGCAGGTTTTTTTTTTTTTTTAGATTTTATAGATTTTACGCCCAAAGATGAGGCACAGCTGAGGTACAGCTAATTAACATCATAGTTATACATTTATAAATTGTTCAATTGTGGTCTGATAATACAATTTTTGTTCATATCATTTCATGTTTAGGTCTTGTTGAAGGAGTGCAACGTGTCTCTGTGCCCGTCCTCCAGTAACTGTCGCTGGAACTCCATGATGCTATCTTTACGGCGTATGGTGCAGGAGTCTGCCTGGAGCGCCATCATGGCTCTCCTAGCCCAGGCACGCATCGAGGCTAACAACACAGCCAGCGCCCCGCCTCTGGTCATGGCCAAGAGGGAGCAAGTGATTGATATCCTGGGTCTCCTTGAGCCCTTTGAGGAGGCCTTGCAGGTAAAAAAGTGATAGTTCATTAAATGGATGTAGTGGATTATAATGTTTTTCAAAGATCACATACAGTGAGGAAAATAAGTATTTGAACACCCTGCTATTTTGCAAGTTCTCCCACTTAGAAATCATGGAGGGGTCTGAAATTGTCATCGTAGGTGCATGTCCACTGTGAGAGACATAATCTAAAAAAAACAAATCCAGAAATCACAATATATGATTTTTTAACTATTTATTTGTATGATACAGCTGCAAATAAGTATTTGAACACCTGTCTATCAGCTAGAATTCTGACCCTCAAAGACCTGTTAGTCTGCCTTTAAAATGTCCACCTCCACTCCATTTATTATCCTAAATTAGATGCCCCTGTTTGAGGTCGTTAGCTGCATAAAGACATCTGTCCACCCCATACAATCAGTAAGAATCCAACTACTAACATGGCCAAGACCAAAGAGCTGTCCAAAGACACTAGAGACAAAATTGTACACCTCCACAAGGCTGGAAAGGGCTACGGGGAAATTGCCAAGCAGCTTGGTGAAAAAAGGTCCACTATTGGAGCAATCATTAGAAAATGGAAGAAGCTAAACATGACTGTCAATCTCCCTCGGACTGGGGCTCCATGCAAGATCTCACCTCGTGGGGTCTCAATGATCCTAAGAAAGGTGAGAAATCAGCCCAGAACTACACGGGAGGAGCTGGTCAATGACCTGAAAAGAGCTGGGACCACCGTTTCCAAGGTTACTGTTGGTAATACACTAAGACGTCATGGTTTGAAATCATGCATGGCACGGAAGGTTCCCCTGCTTAAACCAGCACATGTCAAGGCCCGTCTTAAGTTTGCCAATGACCGTTTGGATAATCCAGAGGAGTCATGGGAGGAAGTCATGTGGTCAGATGAGACCAAAATAGAACTTTTTGGTCATAATTCCACTAGCCGTGTTTGGAGGAAGAAGAATGATGAGTACCATCCCAAGAACACCATCCCTACTGTGAAGCATGGGGGTGGTAGCATCATGCTTTGGGGGTGTTTTTCTGCACATGGGACAGGGCGACTGCACTGTATTAAGGAGAGGATGACCGGGGCCATGTATTGCGAGATTTTGGGGAACAACCTCCTTCCCTCAGTTAGAGCATTGAAGATGGGTCGAGGCTGGGTCTTCCAACATGACAATGACCTGAAGCACACAGCCGGGATAACCAAGGAGTGGCTCTGTAAGAAGCATATCAAGGTTCTGGCGTGGCCTAGCCAGTCTCCAGACCTAAACCCAATAGAGAATCTTTGGAGGGAGCTCAAACTCCGTGTTTCTCAGCGACAGCCCAGAAACCTGACTGATCTAGAGAAGATCTGTGTGGAGGAGTGGGCCAAAATCCCTCCTGCAGTGTGTGCAAACCTGGTGAAAAACTACAGGAAACGTTTGACCTCTGTAATTGCAAACAAAGGCTACTGTACCAAATATTAACATTGATTTTCTCAGGTGTTCAAATACTTATTTGCAGCTGTATCATACAAATAAATAGTTAAAAAATCATACATTGTGATTTCTGGATTTTTTTTTAGATTATGTCTCTCACAGTGGACATGCACCTACGATGACAATTTCAGACCCCTCCATGATTTCTAAGTGGGAGAACTTGCAAAATAGCAGGGTGTTCAAATACTTATTTTCCTCACTGTATAAGAGATGAGAGTTTCTTTTAAACCCGAATATGTTCTGAGTCTTTTGGACACCAACCACTTCTATTTCTACTTTCCAAATTGTCTTGATTTTCTTGTATTAGTTTTTTTTTTTTCTGACCAGATTTAGTGTGGCAAATAATGAACTAATCAAGAAGAAATATAAACAGAATTGTCATCACTCCAAGTAATAGACATTGAAACTACCATTAATATTTATGCACTTTAGCTGACGTCCGCTACATGTTCTTGAAGAAAACTTATTATTGGCTTATGTGGTTATAAATACAGTATTGGCGGTTGGCAGACATTTGTTCTGAGTGGGCACTTTTAATTACTGAAACAAAGCAAACAAAAACATTAAACCATTAATGTTGCAGCGCTGTTAATTTGTCAGTTGTACATTGAGCCTGGATGAGAGGATTAGAGACTTATTTTTTTGTTAACCCCTCTAGAAATATTTCATACATTTATGGAAATACAGTATTATAGTATTGTTAGAAGAGATGGTATTATTAGAAGATTATGTGAGAACATTTCCTTTTTGACTCTTCTAACCTAGGTCCTGCAAGGAAATGGAGTGACCATCTCTTTCATCACACCTTCCCTCATTGGCCTTGATAAGACCTTGGAGAGCCTTGTCACCAACTACACCCACTTTAACAAGGCCCTGCGCACAGGCCTCCACACACACTTCCAGTCCCTGATTCACCAGAAGGACATGATACTAGCTGCCGTGCTGGATCCCAGGATCAAACTGCAGGTATTAAATTAGGACCGACACATTGCTGTTATTTTATTACATTTTGCAACCACAGAGCAAGTCAGTCCTACTTTAAAGCAACTACAATTTTCAGTTTTCAAACTAGATTTTAAATTCCTGTTAAACACCGTAACAGAGCTGAAAATGTAAAAGGTACGCTGCAAAATTGCATAAAATGGCATCTTATACCCATTTTATATTAATTGTTGTAGAGCTCTGTTTATATTGAGCTCTGTGTTACATCTCTGAGTACATAAAAGACAAAAATATGCATCATACCTATCTAAACTCAGAATCAGAACTCTCATCCTTGCTTGAATGTTGTTTTTTTTCCCCAGCCATTTCCTGATGCCAAACTGGAGGACCAGACAGGTTTCCTAACACCCCCGTCAAAGTATCAGGCTCGCACCATCGTTGAATCCATATTAGAAAGCATGAAGCCCTCAACATCTCCCTCTGTAGAGGGAGATAAAGACCAGACAAGCAATGAGTTGAAGGAGCAGGATGGCGAAAAGGAGAGCCAAGACAACACCTTGATGGAGACATCAGGTGGCAGCTCAGATGACAACTGCGACGGAGTCAGCGGAAACAACCTCAAGCGCAAGTCCATCTTTAATTTCCTCCAACCGCCTGCAAAGACCATGAAGACAGCAGAGCTTGATGTGTACCTATCAGAACCACTGTGGGAAAGCAACTCCAGTGTGTTGTATTGGAAGTCTGCAAATCGGTTCCCCCTGCTGCAGGGCATCGCCAAGAAGCTGCTGGCAGTACCGGCCACCTCAGGGGGCTTTGACCGGCTGTGTCCGATGGCAGTTTGTATTGTAAGAGCCAAGAGGAACCGCCTGCCACCTCACACTACAGAGAGACTGCTTCTATACAAAAACTCTTTAAAGACAAAGACTGTAAAAAAGTCCAGTGGGGTCGCTAAACACTAATATGTTAAGTCACAATTGGGTCTGATTATTCTGTCCACCACCCAAAGAACCTCCACACTTGGCTTCGCCATACACCCTATTCTGCTTCCACAACCAATTGATACCATCCCTTTCAATTACATTTCTTCAAACATTGGATCAAACTAACTGCATTTAGCATCATTTCAACCTTGCAGTGGTAGTCAAAAGGAGCAAAATATATTAAAAGTATATGGAAAATGAGGGCAATCTACTTAGAATATCTCTTTTGTTGAAATAAGATGCAGCACAATGGCAACCAGCAGGCTACCATCATAGTGCACAAACATGTAATTTCCCTGTGGATAGTGGATTGAGAGTGAAAGGCAGATTATCTTTGCCTGTCACACAAAGCTGCTGAACAGCATTCCAAAAACAATATAAAATAAGGACTTGTTATATTTGAGCATAATTCAACATTGTAAAAAATGCAATCCGAAGTTTAATTTAAGCTGCCATTAGATCATGCATTCTCTGAAGACCTTGTGCTGCTGCTAACTTCTCACAAAGGAGAAAATGAAGTATCTGTGATCAAATTCCTAATGTGTAAGATTAGTCATTTTTGGACTTTCTGACCCTTACTGGTAGTATTAATAAAGACACTGGCAGACCACAATGCACAGCTATACTTTTATGCCATTGAAACAGTTTAAAAGCTGTTACAATAAAAACAATAATACAAGTGCTACCAATCACAGCTTTAACATCAGCCTGTGATATTTTTAGCTGTAAATCACAGCGTGGGTGCATGGCTTTTCAGTACCTAAAGCAAAACGTTTACGTGGCGAATATTTTCTAGCAAAGATTTTGTGCCAGAAAATACACTGCATTTTGTAACACATTTTTTTCCCTTGTAATTTATTTGTTTTGTATGCTGTACAGCAAGTGCAGATTAACTGTTTTGGGTCACTTGGCAGCAAATTAAATAAATAAGAGTATGCACCTTTATTTTCTTAGTTTTCTTTCTTTTCTGTTTTTACAATTTTATATTTTTCATTTGTTTTTGTTCAGTGATACTTTACAATGCTACTGCTACAATGAATTGTTTTCTCTTTGATGATCAACTGTTTTTGCTCTTAACTGAATTGTAATGTCTGATGGGGTTGATGGGACGGGCCATTCTGCATCTTACATTGACATTAATGGACTGGTAGACTTTTAAACAAAGTAAAGTTCACACAATGACAGCTGCCAACTGATTTTCTTGCAGTGATGATTGTTCATATTGTAATAAACACCAGTGTGAACTTGAGTCCTTTGACCTCGTATGTCTCTTCATGGAAATATCCAGAGAATGAACTTGTATTAAAGAATAAAGCTACTTTCTCAACAATTTCCTGTTCCTGTGGCCCACAGTTTTTACATCCATTTGTGTATTCTTAGAGTACTATCTGGGTTGGAACATGACTAATACCATAATCAGCTGGGAACAGTCACTCTAGGGAGGAAGGATGGCTAGCATTTAAGGTAATTTATCCCGAGCACCCCAGACTGAAAGGATTAGGAAAATGGATAAATGTACCAATAAAAACCGATCTATTTTAAAACCAAGATTGCTTTTGGAAATCAAAATAGATCAGACTGATAGTTGTAAATATAGTTGCACTGACATGCACATTCAAACATTATACAAATGTTTTGAAAATTTAATTTAACGTTTATAAAAATAAGATGTGTTTTATGAGTGATTAAAAGACAGTTAAAGTGCCCAAATAAGTTATCTTTCAGTTGTCATCAGTGATTGGCTGAACAGACCTAATACGTCAGTACTAGTACTTCCGGTATCATGAGCCTTCCTTCCTCTGCCATGTGCATGGTGGAAAAGTAATCCCGAAGCTGCTTTTATAAAACCTTAATACGAACAAACAAAGACTCTTGTTGTTCCCGCTCAGAGAAGAGGGAACTCCGGCTGGACGAGGGATGTGTCAGGCAAGTTGTCAAAAGAACTACACCCCAAAGTAGCGGATTAAGTAGAGAAGTAGTTTGGCTCGTTAGCTAACTAGCTAACGTTTGAGTTATTTTCGCCATGGCTCTGTACCTAAAAGCCGCTGAGATCCTGGAGAAAGCCGAGATGAAGCAGGGCGCTGTGAAAACTCTGGTTTACGACAGCAAATTTGCGAACATTAAACAGCTGTTCGCTCTGGTTTGTGAGACCCAGAAGTTTTCCTCTATCCTGGAGGAGATCATCGAGTCCACCAAGCTGCTCAAACACACCAAGATAAGGATTCACTTGGCCAAAGTGCTGGTGTACGACCTGCTGATGGGCCAGGGACTGAAGTGCGGCGGCTCTTGGAAAACCTTGATGATGAAGCATCGCTCCAGACTGCAGGCGGCGCTGGCCCGCATGAAGGTGAAGCAGAAAGTCAGCAGCAATGAGGGCCTTCTCCCGGCCAGCGTCCAGCAGCTCGTCGGGAATAAGCTGCCCAGGTATGTGCGTGTGAACACCCTGAAGACCACCGTGGAGGATACTGTGGACTATCTAAAGAGGGAGGGCTTCTCCTACCTGGGACAGGCCTCCAGGCTTGATGACTTAACCCTGAAGGAGAAACACTTTGTGATGGACCAGCATCTGCCAGAGCTGCTGGTCTTCTCTCCTAAAACTGACTTCCATGACCACTTCCTGTACAAGGCCGGCCACATCATTCTGCAGGACAAAGCCAGCTGCCTCCCCGCTTACCTCCTCAACCCCCCACCTGGCTGCCATGTTATCGATGCCTGTGCCGCCCCCGGCAACAAATCCAGCCACCTGGCAGCCATCATGAAGAACAAGGGCAAGCTGTTTGCCTACGATTTGGATGCCAAGCGTCTGGCCACCATGTCCACTCTCCTGCTCCGAGCCGGGGTCACCTGTCAGCAGCTGGCCAACCAGGACTTCCTGAAGGTGGATCCTTACAGCCCGCAGTTTAAAGATGTTGAGTATATCCTGCTGGATCCATCCTGCAGCGGATCAGGTAAAGTAATCCGCTATTCCTGTGTGTGTTTCCGAGATAGAGATATGGAGATGTGTCACCTTTTTCAGCCCTTCCGAGTTTGCAGGTATGCTATACAAACAAATAAGGATTTCAATATAATTTCTATAATCTGTGTGTGTTGGGTCCAGGTATGGTGTGTCTCCGGGGCGATGTGTCCTCTGCTGACCAGGAGAAGGATCAGGCTCGTCTGGCCTCCTTGGCCTCCTTCCAGCTGAGGTGCCTAAACCACGGCCTCAAGTTCCCTCGCCTGAAGCGCCTGGTCTACTCCACCTGCTCCATCCACAGCCAGGAGAACGAGGAGGTCGTAACGGCCTGTCTGCAGCAGAACCCCGACTTCAGGTAGCAACGGTCCACTTTTACTCACTCACACAAACTCACAACAAACCTAGTGATGGTTTTGTACCGGCAACTATTTGAGCATGTGCTTTTCCCAGTATTCTTTTGTATTGGCTCTCTTGGTCATTTACTTTGGAGCATTTGCATCCTTCCCCTGATTTTGAAATGTACTGTTTGACTCTCCACTCTGCCATTAATCTAATGATTTAAGTGAAACTGTGGCAGTTTGAAGATATGGAACCAGCTCTCAGTGCCTGACTTCAGGATTCAATTTCTATGGAACGGTTCCCTGAATGTGTGTTTTCTCCTCCAGGTTGGCTCCTCTGATGGCTCAGTGGCCTGAACGAGGCCTGGAGCCGCTCACTAAGTGTCTGCGTGCCAGCACCGCCAAGACCCGCACACACGGCTTCTTCGTGGCTCTGCTGGAGAAGTACAGCGAGGCTGTGGAGAAGAAGCAGGAGCCAGCGGTTCAAATAAGGTAAATACGGGGGTGTCATGTAACACAAAACAAAGTTTTAAATCCTGTTGTTATAGTTTAGATTAATACTGTAATTAAGTCATATTTGCTCAGGATTAGTGATTCCAAGGGACACTCAGGTTTATTTACATGCTAATGTGTCACGTCTGTAAATTATAATGCTGCTTTAACGCCTGTAATTTGTAAAACGGAAATGATCTAGACTGCATATTTTGTGCATTCGTTCATATCAGGGATGCACCAAATCCAGGATTTGGCTTCAGATTCGGCCGAATATTGGGCTTTTTGACGGGGTTAAAATTTTTTCCACCAAACCGAACCCTATGCTTGCACTACGCTGGTCGACGTAATGACGTTGATTACGGGAAGGTGTTTACATAGGTGGACCGTTCAATGCAGCAGGCTGTGAGAAAGTGAAAATGGAACTCGTGAGCAGACAAAGTGTTGTGTGGCAGTACTTTGAGTCAAAAGAAGGCGATTCAAGTCCAGCTACATGTTCAATTTGCAATGCGCGATTTGTCTCGTGGTGGTAAGGACCCTAAACAATAGACAACATCGCCGCTGTTAAAACATTTGCGTATGAAACATCTGAAAGAATACTAGTTGTGCATGAAGGAATCGACAGACAGCAGCCAAAATGCAGCAACTTCAGGTACGGCAAAGGTAGGACAGTCACAGCTAAAAACTTGTTAACCAGACGACCATTACCAGCTTTGCTTGCCCTACACCGAACAAACAGTGGGCCTCAGATCACCCACGAGCCAAAGCCATTCATGCAGCAATTTGGAAAATGATTCGGGGCATCCCTAATCCGCATTCAATTTAGCCATTTGTTTTTGGTGTATGATTTCTCTGTGCTTCAGTCACCATCCTGTCACAATCAATGGAGAATTTGTAAAGAAGGATTTGACTGTATATTTTGTGCAAATGTTTCTTTTTTTTTTTTTTGTTACAATTTTGAGTATGAAATGGTCTGCAGTTATCTGAAATCTGTAATAATATAAAATTACAGTAGACGCTTTCACAGTTCCTGAAAGTTGTTATTCAGTCAATGACTATAGTCACAATATGTTTTTCTTACAGTTAAATATCACACAACTTTATTAGCACAAACTAAATAAAATGTTACAGGTTTTAGAGAAGCTTTTAATACAGATGAGAAAAGATTTCATTCTGAAATGAGAAGAGGTTGACTTTAGCCGTCTGCTCTGTCACAGCGAGCCGGAGACGACACCACTCAGCCCGTCCACCTGCCAGAAGAGAACTGCAGCTTCAGAAGAAGAGTCTGACACTTCAGAGACGGAGGACAAACCGACACCTGCAGCAGAACAGGCTGACTGTACACCTGGCAAAAAGAAGAGGAAGAGGAAGAGGAAGAAGAAGAAAAAGGCAGCAACAGTGGAGTGATAAGAAATGTAAACTGGGACTGCTACAGCATGTTGTCTGCAGAGAACGCTCTACAATAGAGGGCTCTATTAATGTGGTGAATGTAACGGTAAAAGTAAAGATTATTTTTCCCTGTATCACGTCTCCGTTTAATTATTGCTTGATTTTCTAAAAAGAGTTTTTCTTCAGAAACAGGGTCAGGTGTTATGTGTTTCTCCAGAAAAGGGACAGTTTTTATCCAGTAGGGGGCAGCCAACCAGCAGCAAGCGTGCTGAAGAACAAGTTTATTTCCGGCTAAACAGAATCAGCTGTTTTCTCCAGCAGGTTGAAACCATATCAACGGCTTTTGTAACTCAGCCATTCAAAAATGTTTAGTAACTTTTAGACTTTTTTGTGACCTGTAGTCTGGTTTTTCCTGGAGGTGGTTCAGAGACGTCTTGTAGGAAACGTAAAGTGAGTGATTTGCATAGCTGATTTTAATGTTTATATATTCCGTATTAAACAGGTTGATGCATTTATTGAGTTGACTGACAACCCTCTATCGACAATGATGCGAAAAGCAAAACAACTTCAAATGATTTTACTTTTATCTACCGTGAAAGAAAGAACTCTATTGTGTAGCTGTGTTCAAACCGCAGGCCACTTCCAGCAGCTTCTTCCCCGGCACTAACATCAGCATGTCCCCGGTGCCCAAAGTGAGACTGGCCGGTGGCCTGGAGATCTGCCGGCTGCTGAACGGGATGTGGCAGGTGTCCGGGTCGCACGGAGCGGTAGATCATGCCAAAGCAGGTAAACAATATCGTGGAAATATTGCGAACGAATTGGAAACTAAAAATGATTTAGCTTGGAATAGAAAACATGTCCTGTACTTGTTCAGATGTACTTTAATAGAAATCTAATCATCTGATAAAGACATCATGTAGCCCTTGTGAAACCCGGGTGTGTCAGTTCAGAAAAGCAATTGTGATAACGGGAAAGAAATACATTTTTAGCTTTGACTGTGGAAACTCATGGATAGTTACTTTAGGGACACATGTGGGACATGTGTCATGTGCTACAGCCTGTCAACAATTTGTAGTCAGAACGTATAGAGTATATTCAAACACACTACAAATAATTTGCACATGCTAGTAGTGCAACATTGTGATTTTTAAACCACTCTCTCTCTTGGTAACGTAACTGCTGGAATATAGAAAGACATTTAATCTAGAAATGTTTCCCTCTTGTCTCTCCAGTTGAGGCCATGCAGGTCTATGTAGACGCTGGTCTGACCACATTTGACATGGCAGACATTTATGGGCCTGCAGAGGAGATATTTGGACAGTTCAACAGCCAGGTATACACACACACACACACACACACACACACACACACAATCCCTCTTTCACATACATGACATTATAAGGGACGATAAAGTGGCAAAGATGACCGTAATATTGCAATAATAATAATTTACTTTGATTCATGTTATGCAGCTTGTTTGTGAGGATTTCAAAATTTAAATTAGAGAATAAACTCCTTGAGATGCACCATCTCATTTTTAAGGTGGTCCTCAGGCACAAAACATGGAAAAACATTTAAACATATTCACATGAATAATAATAATGAATTAAACAATCCAACAACACATTAATAACAAATTATTCAAATTCAAAATAAAATGTATTGTTGGTGAAAGCTATTTAACTAAATTTAACTAACAAAGGTCCCTGACAAGACAAATTTGTACCATATCTAATTTATTGATTTATTGTTTAAAAATGTGGGATTAATCCTCCTCAATGGGTTGAAAAAAAGAATCCTTATATAAGCTAATAGATACATTCACGTCTGTTGAAGTGTAACTGGCCTGCTAGTCTATGACCAAAATTTGCATGACATGATGCTGGAGATGCTGTAGTTTAAAACAGCATCTCCAATTAAAGTTTAATTGATAACTGGAATTATCTCAGGGGTCTCACAGTGAGTTGTGGTGACGCCACATCTTGCCTGATTTATTTATTTTTAAATTTTTTGCCTGATTGTGCTGCCTCAAACACAAGAGGGAGCTAATGTACTGTTGTAGATTGATGTCAGCGGAGCGTGTCATTTACAAGAAAGAGACAGAAAGGAAGCAAGAGACAGATTCAAAGAGAAAACAGGCTGCTTGTTGCAAAAAACAAAATGAGGAAAGTGTGATGGACACAGTTGTCATTCATACTGTATGATCCTGTAAATTCAGTCCTGCCTGGTTATTGATTTGTCAATCCAGCTATTAGCGTCGGTGTTCTCCACAGAGCTGCAGATACTCAAAACACACATTAAGAAATGTTCTCACACGTGCACTCAAACAGAAGCTTGAAAAGTAGCTAATGCTTTCTCTGCCTTTTTTCACACACACACACACACACACACACACACACACACACACACACACACACACACACACACACACACAGAGAGTGGCTCAGATCAGAGTTTTTGTGGCTGACAGTCTAATGGTATCGATCGTGGTCTCAGATACGGAGAGCTCTTCTCTCTTCCAACCAGCTTTTCTCTCTGTCTCATGTTTTCTCTTACTGCACATGCTTTCCAGGCTATTTACAATTAACTAATCAACAGACAATTATTACCTCCTGCATCCTTTTAGCAGTACAAAACCACAAAAAAACTATTGTGCTGTATGTAATAATTTGCAAGATATTTAGCATATGGTTATAATAGATTCCAATCAGTGCAAGCTACAGAAACAAGACATAACCCAATAAGAATGTTTGTTTTATAATTATAATTTGTATGACTCTTTGTCTCATCTGTAGAAGTGCAAATCGTCTGGGAAAGACATCCCAGCTCTGCAGAGTCTGACCAAATACGTGCCAAGACCAGGACCAATGGACCGCAAGGTAATCCGCTGACTGATGTGTCGAGACAAGAGTGACACCCGCACTCAGTCTGCCGTGTTTTACAGTTAGAATAGTTTTATCCACTAGAGAGCGGTGTGTGTCTTTATAAAGAACACGGACATCAAATCTTAAAAAATGTAAAGCTGCATAGAAATTGTGCTGGTGATGAGTCCCCTTAAATGATTCCCTCCATATGCTTAGTTTTATGAGAAAACAATTCACATCACAAATAATCCCATTTATTTGTGGTTTCATGTGTACTAAACTATGATGGTTCTGCAGCAGACTGCAGGGACTTATACGTATGTACGCTGAAGTACACAATACATACTGTAAACATGTACAGATAAACAGGGGAAAAGAAACAAATAAATATGACCAATATCACAGATATACAGTTTGTTTGGAAATTGCAATATATTCATGTTTTACAGGCTGCATGTTATGTTTATTTGAGAGGAGTTCATTCTTGACCTGGAAATGGTTTTCAAGTTTGATATATTTAGTTTTTTTATTTATTTTATTTATTTACAATAATTTAATTTTCTAATTAGGTTTACTGTGCTATCCTGTTCACCTCACTTCCCAGGGTACGAAGATTGAATGTGTTTCTAAGTACCTACAGATATCTTGGTATTTTAATAGATGAATCTCTTTGTTTTACCCTTCATATTCAGCAGCTAGCAAAAAGATTAAAACTTAAACTAGGGTTTTATTTCAGAATCAAATCCTGCCTTTCGTTTGAATGTAGAGAGAGAGGCTGGTTGCTTACTATGGTGATGTTTTATACATGCATGCTTCGTCTCAAAGTTTACATGCACTGTACACTGTATACCATGGATCTCTGAGGTTCATCACTGGTTTTAAAGCCCTCACTCATCATTGTGAACTGTATGAACGTGTTGGATGGCCTTCTCTATCAACACGGAGACTTCAACACTGGCATATCTTCATATACAAGGCTATTTTAGTTACAGAAATCCATGAAACTTAATGAGCTGGTGTCATTCGTCACATTTAAGAGGATGTTGATTGACTTGGAGGCAGCCACGTCTGGCTGTAGATGTTTTGCCTGATGTGTTTAGGATTCGGGCTCACTTTGAGGGATTTGCTTTTTCAGTTGGTTTATGTTTTCAATGTTTTTTGTGTATTTTGTGTTTATATGTATGTGTGGTTGTACTGCTGCCTGTCTTGGCCAGGACACTCTTGAAAAAGAGATTTTTAATCTCAATGAGTCTCTTCCTGGTTAAATAAAGGTAAATAAATAAAATAAATAATCTATGATCAAATCATAAGGAAATTTAAAGGTTTGCACCTAAAATGTTATTTGGACGAATATGTCGTTATTAGATAATTTCTTAACTCCTGAATATCAATATGAGCAGCAGACTGGAAAAAAAATAGTCATCACACACACCTATAAAGATTCACACATATTCTCTGAAGGGAATACAGTATGTATAGTATGTCCAAAGTGTCAAAAAAGGGAAAGTGGATCTGTTTCTTGTTGTACATTCCTGTTTTTCTGGGATCTTGAATTTTCTTTTCTGAGAAGACTTTAACCTGTTTTTTCCTTTTTCCTCAGGAGAGCTCACCCTTACTAACTTTGACACACAGAGACTGGAGGAGATCACCAACAGAGGCATCCGCATCTCAAGCAACCAGGTAACGCTTCCACCTGCATGTAAAATACTATCTGACTCTTCTTCAGTGCATCTATTAAGCATGTATTTAATGTGTCTGCCATGCAGGTTCAGTACTCTTTGATTGACCAGCGACCTGTAGCCAAGATGGAGCAGTTCTGTCTGGCTAACAACATTCAGCTCCTCACTTATGGCACTCTGGGTGAGATACTGTTTACACATTACAATTTATATCCAGTCATTGTATATCGTTTTTTTTTTAGCATTTGCATTTACTTAGATCCATGAATAATACCGCTCCAGTAGGGTAATTACAAAGGTTTACTTCATGTTTAATGATGCAAGCAGCACATTTACCATCTCGGTGTAAAAATGTAAAATGGTGGGTTTCTAAAATGGAGTCAGTCGACATGACGACACATCCTCTCTTCTTATCATTGTTACTCCTTCCTCTCCCTCCATCTCTGCATCCCATTCTCCTCCTGACCTCAGTGGTCTCCATCTATGGCCTCTCTCCCCTCCCTTCTTGTTTTTCCTCTCCACCTTCTCTTGCTTCACCCTCCTCCTCCTCCTCACTGCCCTTTTCCATCTCATCTATTCTCTTCCTCCATCCCTTTATCCCTGGCGCCTCCTCCCACTTCTCCTTTCCCTCAGTCCTGTATCCCTCCTCCCCGACTTCTTTTTTAACTCCTTTGTCTGCCTCTCTCCTCCATCCCTCTCCCCATTCTTTTTCCTCCATCACTGTCCTCTCTCAGCTGGCGGTCTACTCTCAGAGCGTTATCTGGGGAAGGCAGAGCCTAATTCCAGGGCGGAGCTCTACACCGCCTCCCTCTCGAAGTACAAGAACATGATCGACTCTTGGGGTGGCTGGAGCCTTTTCCAGGACCTTCTTGTCGCTTTGGAGACGGCTGCCAGGAGACACGACTGCTCAGTGGCCAGCGTGGCAACACGTTATGTGCTGGATCGCCCCGCGGTGGGTGGGGTCATTGTGGGCTGTCGGCTAGGCGTCGCAGGGGCGGGGCAACACATCAGTGACAGTCTGCGTAGCTGCAGTCCTGACCTGAAACTGACGGGGGAAGATCTTGCCGCCATCGAAGCAGTGACACAACGCTCCAGGGACCTCACGGCGCTCATCGGGGACTGCGGCGATGAGTACAGGAGCTAAAGGGGAAGGGTGAGGCTGACTGACTGGGTGTGACAGATGGGGTGAGGAGGAGGAGGGGTAAAGTGAGAGAGAAGCATCTCACACAGAACAGCCCCATAGTGGAAAAGAATAAAATGCGACGATGAAAATGAAAATCGGTTCAATTCTCCATTAAACATTATAAAGAGCTTTCAGTAACTAAGGGGAATTGCAAGTTTCAACTTGCCTGTTCCTTTTACTTTAATACAACCTCTGAAGATGATGTTCCTCAGACGAAGTGTAGTTATTTTACCTACTGAATATTTGATGCTGTTAAACAGGTTGAACACTTTTTCTTCCACAGCGTGTGTTTACACTGCTTAAGTGCTTTTTCATGTGGGAGACAAGCTTCTCATTCAGGCTTGAATACACATGCACAAACACACAGTAATGTTTACGTTTTAATTTAGATGTCTAGTAAGTCTTTTAGTTACAGAATTAAGAGAAAGTTCAGTGTCCAAACTATAAATTTGAGCTTTTACACTATTTAACAATGTTAAATTCTATATTGTGTACATAATAAAAAATGGTGATTAATTAATGGAATTCTGTGCTTTTTTTCTACTTGGAGTTTATTTTAAAGTTCAAGTTGAATCCAAATTAACCTTAAAGGAGTGTGTTGTTAAGGCAAATAAACAGTTTGTCACCACGTTTGCTGTTTTCTAAGCTTTTATTTATTTATATGCATATATCCTCATGTCCATGCTCATATCCAGAAGTGCAATATCTTATCTATCTACTTCTCTCAGTATTGGTGTGGTCCCAAATTCTAATTTTGATGTACTGATCCTTTAAAAAATATATAATGAGACAATGTACTGTACATTAATATTCCTTTGTGTCTGAGAAACTGGCCATGAGACTGTTTGTGTGTGTGTGTGTTAATGTATTAGGGGGTGGGGGCTCAGTGAAGTGGAAGGAAGTGGGGAACCCTGTAGCACTGTCTGGACCTACAGATGATGAGAAAGCGACATGTGTACACACACACACACACACACACACACACACACACACACACACACACACACACACACACACACACACACACACACACACACACACACACACACACACACACATGTTACAGAAATGCCAGGCTCCCATTGTATACAATTCACTTTAAGAATAGAAGCATGTGCTGCATGTTGTGTAAATGGTAGGGATTGTGGTTTTAATCGATGGGTGCATATTGTGTGTTATGTACAGGCTGTATGTAATTCATTCATGTGCTGGAAACAGGTTTTAATATAGCTTTTTGTTTTGCATGTACAGTATGTGCGTTTGGAAGGTGCTGAAGTAGAAGCAATTACGTTTGACAGGAGGTGTGTGAGCCACTCCACGTCTTCATATTTATTATAATGTGTGTGTGTTGATTTGTCTGTGCATTAGTGGAGAAGAATCCATACGACAGATTGACAGATATACAGACAGATGCTTAGATGGCCGTCAGGACCAGCCTGTCTGCACTCCCAGCACCTACAGTGTGCTGATATGAACATGCATACTATACATGCATACACAATCTGTCAGTCCCTTTTTCTTTTCTCCCTCACACACACTCCCAGCTGCCACACTTTGTGCACCTCAAAGAACAGACAAGCTCCTGCTGCGCAATAGGAGCGAGGTCAAAGGTTGTGCCAGATATCACATCCAATCTTCTGTGGTCCTTCTCACCAGCTGAAGTTCAGTCAGCAGTTTCAGTACAAAGGAGTGAAGTACAGGAAGACCACACTATTAGTCAGAAGAAGGTAAAGTAGTGAGAATAGTTGGAAAAGTGGGAATGGTTTTAATTAGAATGAATTTCATTGAAATGTTGAATAATACCAATAATGTACAAAACAAAAGTAGAATATTTTAAGTTATTTTTAAAGAAAAGTCATAGAACAGGTATGTCAAAAGAAGTGACAAAAAGTCATATTATAGCATGTTAAAAAAAGTGATGAAAAAGTCTTAGTATGGTTTATTGAAAAAAGTGATAAGGTCATAGCATAATATTTCGGGGAAAAACTCATAATATAGTATATAGAAAAAAAATGATAAAAATCATTGTATAGTTTGTCAAAAAAAGTCATGAAAAATAAATAGTATAGTATGTTCGGAAAAAAGTCATAAAAAAGTCATGGTATAGTATGTTTAAAAAAGTCATAGCATAGTATGTCCAAAATTGTCAAAGTATAGTATGTTGAAAATATTGTAAAAAACTCATAGTATAGCATTTCGAAAAAAGCCATTAAAAAGTAATAGTTGAAAAAGTCCAAGTATAGTATGTCGAAAGTCATAATAAATATCATGGTATGGCATGTCAAAAAAATTATAAAACAGTCAAAGTATAGTACGTATAAAAAAGTGATAAAAAAAAAGTCAGTATGGCCAAAATTGTCTTAGTATAGAAAGTTGAAAAACGTAAAGTAGTGAGAATAGTTGGAAAAGTGGGAATGGTTTTAATTAGTATGAATTTCATTGAAATGTTTAATAATATCAATACTGTATTAAACAAAAGTGGAATATTTTAAGGTTTAAAAAAAAAAGTCATAGCATGTCAAAAAGTCATAGTATGTCAAAAGAAGTGATAAAAAGTCATATTATAGCATGTTGAAAAAAGTGATGAAAAAATCATAGTATAGTTTATCAAAAAAAGTCATGAAGTCATAGTATACAGTTGAAAAGTCATAAAATAGTCCTAGTTTAGTATGTCGAAAAAAGTCATAGTATAGTAAGTCAAAAAGTGATGAAAAAGTAGCTTTTTGGTAGAGCATGATCCCCATGTAGAGAGGCTCAGTCCTTGCAGCAGCGGCCGCGGGTTCAATTCCGACCTGCGGCCGTTTGCTGCTTGTCATTCCCCCTCCCTGTCAAAGCTGTCCTATCAAATAAAGGCCTAAAATGCCAATACAAATCCTAAAAAGTCATAGTTTAGTATGTTGAAAAAAGTGATAAAAACTCATATTACAGCATGTCCAAAAAAAGTCGAAGTATATGTTGAAAAAAAGTGATGAAAAAAGTCATGGTATAGTATGTTGAAAAAAATCATAGTATAGTATGTTGAAAAAAGTGATAAAAAGTCATAGTATAGTATGTTGAAAAAAGTGATAAATAAGTCATATATTATGTAAAAAAAAGTCATAGTATGTCAAAGAAAGGCTGGAAGAACATGCAAACTTCACACAAAAAATCCCAGCCCGGACTAGGATTCAAACCAGGGCTCAGTGACAGCAGTCACTACTTGCTGGAGCAGTGCCAAAGTCATAGTATAGAATATAAAAAAATGATATATAGTATATCGAAAAAGTCATAGTATAGTATGTTGAAAAAAAGTCAAAAAAAGTAATTGTAATGTATATCATAAAAGGTCAAAAACAGAAGTGATAAAAAAGTCATAGTATTGTATGTCGAAAAAAACGTCATAAAAAGGGCCAGCCCGGACTGTGAATTAAACCTGGGTCAGAGTCTGCATTGCGTACTTTCTGGTTGCCTGTTGGAGCAGTGAAAACAACTGAGCCACTGTGCCACTAAAAGAAATGATGTTGAAAACAGTCATAGCATAGCATGTCAAAAATGTCATTAAAAGTCATTGAATAGTATGTCGAAAAATGTGATAAAAAAGCCAGTATAGCACGTCGAAAAAAGGTCATAGTTTAGTATGTTGAAAACAGTAATACAAAAAGCATAGTATAGAATGTTAAAAAAAGTGATAAAAAAAGTCATAGTATGTATGTCGAAAAAAATCATAGTATAGTATGTTGAAAGAAACATCAGCCCAGACTAGGAATCAAACCTGGATCAGAGTCTGCAATGACTACTTGCTGATTGGAGCAGCGCAAACCACTGAGCCACTGTGCCACAAAAGAAATTACATTGAAAACACTCATAGCATAGTATGTTTAATAAAAGGCGATTAAAAAGTCATAGTATGGTATGTTCGAAAAAAGTCAATGTATAGTATGTCAAAAAGTCATAAAAAGTCATAGTATAGTATATGTCGGAAAAAGTCATAGTAGAAAATGTTGAAAAAAATCATAGTATATATATTAAAAAAGTCATGGTATAGTATATCGAAAACAGTCATAGTACAGTATGTCGAAAAAAGTAATGAAAAAGTCATGGTATAGTGTATCGAAAAAGTCATAAAAAAGTCATAGTATTGTATGTTGAAAAAAACGTCATGAAAAGGGCCAGCCTGGACTGGGAATCGAACCTTGGTCAGAGTCTGCATTGCCTACTTGCTGGTGCTAGGTGGAGCAGTACTAACAACTGAGCCACTGTGCCACTGAAATATATTATGTGAAAACAGTCATAGCATGACAAGCATCATAAAAATAGTCACAGTATATAGCATGTCAAAAAAAACAGTCATAACAAAGTCATAGTATAGTATATCTATCTGAGATTAACTGAAAGAGCCCTGGAAAACTTAACATTGAAAAAGCCCGAAAAAAAACCTAAACAATACGTGGTATCAATATAATGACCTCACCGTGAGCCCCAGAAAGCATTTGCGGACACATTGATGAATCATTTTTGTGGATAAAGTAAAAAAATGTGGGCATATCAGCGATGTGAAAAACAGGTACTCTGTGCTATCATCCAGAAATGTTGAGGATGTTTAATAAGAGCTGTCAATGAAGGAATGCTTGTGGCTTTTGTCATTTGGAGGCTCACTGAGCCAAATGTATAAGTCATATGCTTAAATGAGCACATTGGCTGAAAGTAGACAAGTATATCTAGATTTTGATGTATAAATGGTGTGTGAGAAGTAAGAATTGTGGCCATGAGAGCAAGTTAAAGAGAAAGTTTTAAGGCAATGTTCTCTCTCTTTTGCATTGTAGCTGTGACATCACCCACACACCTTAAAAACGCAGAAAAAGCCTAAAGAAGCACTAAACTTAAACAGTGATAACACAAACTGTAAAATATATAGAAAAGCTGAATAATTGTCTACTAGCTGAAGATTTTGTGAATAGTTTAAAGTTTGAATGACATCTGTAGGTGAAAATTTGTGGGAGGAGTAGCATTTAGAAGAGGAAAAAGCTTGAAGAGGATTTAAAGATTGCTCCACTGACTTTAAAAAGAAAAAAAGCTTAATATTTGAAAAACTATGAATGGTGGAGAAAAGTTGAACACAAGCACAAATGTCTTTAAAGAGCTGAACATTTGATATTTGAATGGTTTTTGTAGCTGAAAATGTTCAGAAGTAGTAGGCGACTGAAAATCAAACTGCTGAATCAGCATTCACACAATAAACTTATCAGTTACTTGCTTTATGAAAAGAATTTATAAACAATAAAACTGACTTTTGCTCTTTTCAGTTTCACTCACAGGTTTCACAGCTACAGTCAGTGGCAGGGCATTATAGCTTCTGTTGGCTAATGTTACAGAACATTGCATGAATATTACTGCATAAAAGACCATACTGAGCAGTTTGCTGAAATCATGACTTTTTAGTATTTGTGCTAAACAAAATTGAGAACCACTTGTTAAAAAAACAGGTCATAGTGTGACTCTGGGCCAAAAACTCTGCAGGGAACCTTTAAGTGTTCAAAATATAAAAAAATGTCTTGCACATAATCTTAAACTATATTAAAAAAACAGGTGTTACTAATAACATTAACAATGGCTCTGTTCAGGTCAAATGCCCCTCTAAGTCATGGCAGGGAGTCAGCATGTACAGGACCCTGAAACTGAAGCATCATTTATTTTATTATTTACACCTGTGCTTTTCCTGCTGTGACAAGTCCAACCAGCATCTGGCACTAGGCATCTTCAATTGGTGCATACCTATTAAAGATTAAACTATTCTGGTATTCTTGTGAATATGCAAGTAAAACAAAATGTGTTTTTGGTGTACAGTTGTCCAACTGTTGTCATCACTAGAGCTACGCTGCTTGACTAAACATGAAGATTCTTTATCAAAAGTTTCAGCCATGGGCTACAGAAGCAATATTACTTCATGAGAAATAATGGATGTGGTTTAGGCAGTATATTTTCTTTTGAATTTTTATATAGGCTACTTGTATGCAATCTTGAAAAAAATGTTATCCAGATGTGAGCGAATAGGATGATGTAAAAATAAAGAAAACAGGTTTTGCACACTGCAACCACAACCTACAAGAAAGACTTCCGACACAAGTATTGTGAAGAAACCATCCCTTTATTGATGTGAAGCAGTCCCATCCAAGTCAGAGTCAAAAGGGTTAAAAACAGTCAGTGCTCAAACAGACCAAACCAGAGTTTCTCCACACCCTACTGGATCTAGTGGGGTGGGATTTACAGAGTCGTACTGGGTGCAGACGCACGAAACGCTGCGCTGAAGAAGTGAGAGGGGTTCCACTGAAAATATAAAAAGACTTCACTTTACTCCAAACCACGTTCACTGCTTTTACTGAAACACTACAGCAGTACCAGAACTTTCTCTGGGAGGTAGGAAGGGCTTAGAGGGTTGAGGTGCGGATGTGTGTGAAGGGAAGGGGTGTGTTTACACAAACTAATGGGATAAAAATCTGGGGTGTCAAAACCACATCGATGACAGTTAGAGAAAAACCATGTTATCTTTTTTTTTTTTTTTTTTTCAAACAAATGCTTTTTGTTTAATGAGAAGGAGAGCATGAGTGGGCTAGAAGGGCTTCCCCTCCTTCTGTGTCGGTTTATTTGTTTGTTGTCTCCATGGTGATCGCCAGTTAACCACGGAGTCCTTTACCATATTGTTGCCGGTGCTGCCACTGCTGCAGCGCTCTTACTTGGCGTTGGCGGAGCTGCTGAGCACCTTGCGGACTGCCTGAGTGATGGCGTCGCGGTCGATGCCAAAGATACGGAGCAGCTCTTGGGGCTTGCCGCTGCGTGGCACCTGGGAAACTGCCAGGCGGTGGACGGTGAAGCCGGTCTCGTTTATTACTGCCGAGCACACTGCCTCACCTAGACCACCTAAGGAATCAGAATATACAGTAGTCAGCACTATTGATTAAAAGGGCCAATTCCCCCAAATCACACACCAACAAAACATTGTTTTTGTTCTAGAATCTCTCCTAATATTCAGATTAAACTCTCTCATTTGTTATTTAATCCTCCTCCTTTTGATTTCCACCATTCTGTCATCTTGAATCTCATGAGCTTCACGGGTGATTGAGCTTTGCAGCGATGTGATGTAGACTGACAGGACGAACAACACCCTCCCTTGACTTGCTCACTCCTCCTCTGTCTCACTTTCACCCCCTTAAGTCTCTCCTCTCCCTCCAATCCTCCCCTCCTCTATCACTCTTTTTTTAACTTCTCACTCAAAACTGTCATTCAAACATTTCTGATTGAGTAAACATGAAAGCTGAGGAATGAGAAAAAGAGAAAGGCATTATATGTTCTTCACTACTACATTTTTCACAGCCCTTTGTTGATGTGCTGGCTGGCACTGGTGTTTGAGAGAGCGACAGAGAAAGTGACATCCTAACCTCATTATCTGCAAATTCTATCTATGCTTTGAATTTTTCGTGTGTTATGTTGGAATGTTTCTAAAATGCCTACATGTATATGGCAATTTCTCAGTTTTTTGTGTGTGCTGTTGGAAATCCAACACACATCTGGTGAAAACATAAAAAGTGCAAAAGGTGGTGTGATGGCTCTGGAGAAAGTTTGGAAAAGACAAATTCCTCGGAATAACACGTCTTGTAACCACGTTACAACCACGTTGTTACAATCTGTACTATTTCTAAAACATTTCACTGTGAACATTACAGTAGCGTAGAATGTAGTATGTAGTAGTATGCATTATTTATGGGTGGCCAAAGTCATGCATCACTTGGGTTAGCTTTGTGCTAGCTTTTACTGGTGAATGTAATTTCTCACAGAGGGCTTGTTTTAACAGTTTTTCTAAAAAGCTAAAAAAAAAAATTACACTGGTTTTCTGTTCATATTCTCACATAATCAGGTACCCACTACTGAGAGTAAAACCATCATTCATCAGACTCTTCCGAAAGACTGATGAAAGAAATCCTCTTTACATGATCTGACCAAGGAAAGTGAACAAGTTACCACGGGACCTCAGCTTCTACTTCCTTCATTTGACTTTCTCCAACATTGAATGAAATAAAATAAAAAAATCTGTTATGAGGAAACGGTTTGGAGATGCCTTCTGTTGAGAGGGATATTGCCCTCTGCACGCCATTTACCCATCTGTACACTACATCCCTCTGTTCCCTGGATACCACTTGGTTTTCATACTCTGCCAAGTGCCAACACACGCATACACCAAATAATGTTATGCTCTTGGACTGCCTTTCTTTATATGTGCAGCTTCCACACACATGGACATATTATCACTCCTGCAAACATTTTACATTTTCGCTTGCATGTGATCAACCACTCGCGTAAATCCAATTAAAAGTGTGTGTGTGTGTGTGTGTGTGTGTGTGTGTGTGTGTGTGTGTGTCACCAAACAACGGTGTCATCTCCCTTTTTTGTTTTTGCTCTATCGTGGCAAACAGGCAGATGTAATCTCAACGGGCAATTAAATCAGCTACATGTAGGACAAAAGAAAAAAACATACAAACATAATTCTAGACACTCGTTTTTGTCATGCTGGTACTGTATGTAGGTCAGCGAGAGCCCAAAGCCAGAGCTGAAATTAAGAAACCCTGACAGGCTCTCCCAGCTCCTCCTCCTTCCCCCTCCCCCTCCCCTCCCCCATTCTCTCCTCTACTGTTTTGATCCATTTCACCTTTTCTATATCTTCAATCTGTCTCTTCATACCCACAACTTTCACCCAAATTCTGTGCCACTTATAGCATCCCTATACCTCTGTCCTCTTCCTCCTCATGCTGCTCTTCCCTCTCCTCCCTTTCTCAGACTCCAGCTTCCTCAGGGCTTCTCTATCTTCAGACAGACCTTTGTCCTTTGCTGCTCCAGGCATTTTTATTCATGACCACAAACACGCAAGCAGCTGCATAACAATCCTTATGCCTGCTAGTTAAAGCTGTCGTGCTAATGTAGGGACCCCACGCAAATGTGACTGTCCCGATTCTAATTGGACATGATTCAGTAGATTTATGCAATAGAGTGTCACTTTAAATTGCTCTATATTATTTGAACCTGTCGAAAAGTATAATGTTTAACATATTATAAAATGTCACTGTATGCGACATCATGCAGCAACATTCTGTGTCCAGAAATTGAAATTCTTGGAAATTGAGATTACTTTGTGACCAATGTGTTTCTGGCATTTTATGAGAATAGTATATCTGTCAATAGGACAATATAAATCAAACCAATAGCAAATCATAATTCCAGGACTATACCACAGGAAACAAAATGTAATTATCACCAATATGGCCTCCCTGTGGTTTAAAAATCATTTAAAGTTTTCATTTGTAAATGTTTAATTTGATCTATTGGAGAGTGTGTAGTGGAAAGAGGATATGTGACACAGGTCAGAGTTGAATCCTGGGTGTTGTAGGCTGACACATTTGTTTTGTATTTGGACGGTCTATTTGCGACTCTTCACCTTCATAGTAGTGGTCCTCCACTGTGATGATGCGTCCTCTGGTGGCCCTGGCGTTGTCGATGATGGTCTTGGAGTCCAGGGGTTTGATGGTGAATGGGTCAATCACACGAATGTTAATTCTTTCTGAGGGAGGAGAGAAGAATGTGGAGGATGCACCTCAGTCCAACTGATGTAAAGACTGTATACTTTCATGCTGACATTGGCAAGTTTCTTTTGTTTTGTCTTTTTTTTTTATACCTTTCTTCAGCTGTTCAGCAGCAGCCAGAGCCTCATGGAGGGTCACTCCTGCTCCAATCACAGTCACATGGTCGTCATTGGTTTTAAACACGACCTGAGTGGGAAGGGAAGAGATATTTGTATGTGGACTCCATATGGAAACGTGCACACAGTCCAGTCAGAAGACTTTGTATAGGTATAGCATTTTGGATAATTAGCGAGACAAGGACACCATTACAAACTCACAGAAACTATACAAAACACAGCAAGACAAGACACCGACACACATTCGACCAACTGACAGTAGAAATTACGTGATGTCGCAGCAGAGCATGCACCGAGAATTAGTCATTTGTGATAATGAGGGAGTCCAAAGAGCATGAAATAGTTTATAAAACACTGCTACAAACCTTAGCCTGACCAACATGGAAGTCCTCATTGCAGCTGTAAATGATGTTGTTCTCTGGGCGGCTTGTTCGGATGAAACACAAACCCTGAAACAAACAAGAAATCTAAATGGCTCCATACTTTTTAACACAAAAAAAACTGAAAGATTGAATCCCACACATCTTAATATGATGGAGCTTTTACACTGCTCTAAACCTTTAAATTTATTTCTTTTAAGGATGTCAATTTTCAACTCTTTCATTTCTTACTGCAGGTGACTATGGGTACCTTTGTGTTGGCGGCGAGCTCCACAGCTTTCTCAGTGGAGACACCGTCGCTAGGGTAGAAGACAGTTGCCGTGGGAATGGCTCTAAACATGGCCAGATCCTCCAGACCCATCTGAGAGGGCCCATCCTCGCCTAAATGTACACACATATCCACACCAAACAGACAAAAGTCAAGTACAGTAAGACTCACATGTTTATTAATGTAGACTGGAAGATAAATTCTGGTAGACTGGCATGCATACAGTCTGGAAAGGTGTGCATGCAATGTACCTGAAGAGGTGGAGGAGAAGGAGAAAGAGGAGGAGGAGGAGGAGGAGGAAGAGGTGAAAGAGGATCAGGCTGCTCTGTCATCACCTCCATGACACAGAGAAAGTGAGAGGGAGGAGGTGAGGAGGAAGAGTGCTGATACCAGGAGAGGAAGATGGACAACAGAACAACAGAGGAGGTGAGAAGTTGGGGGGCAAAAGGTTTGGGATCAGGAAAATTAAAACAGACATAGTGAGGAGCAGTTCAACCCACTGCAGTGAATTTAAAGCAGCCACAAGATCTGATAAAACAATAAAGAATTCAATATCTTCTGCAGTTACAGATCAGCTTAGGTTGATTTTCATTTGACATGCATTGTGCACATGTTGGACTTTTTCTTTGACCAAGCTACTCATTTGAAAAATATTATCAGTTTGACTTTATATCTTTCAGTGCAGGGGTCTGCAATGTTTTTTTTAAACCAAGGACCCCTTAACTGAGAGAGCAGGGACCCCCTACTACATACTGTATATTGTATACAACGAAGTTGCATATTAAACTGGGCCTACAATTACAATACTTTTTTTGCATAGAAAACTAAGCTATAGAATTATAATTTTTGGCATGATTTAATTATTTATATGTTATAATTTATGATAAATCATCTTTAAATGTTAAACATCCATGTGGCACAGTGAATCCTTTGGGATATACTGTATCTGTGGGTGGCTATCTTAGTGACCACCTTTCCTATAGGCCAGTAAGCCTATCATCAGTGGGGATTTATATTTGCTAATAACACGTTGGATTCATTTTAAGACATTTTAATTTTTGAAAAAAACTTAAAAAAATTAACAATAATTTGGAGGCCCCCCTGCATTGACTCTGAGGACCCCCTAGGGGTCTCGGACCCCCTGTTGAAGAGCTCTGCTTCAGTGTGCTGAATCACTCCATAAGCAGAATTGTGTCAAACTGGATTGAAGAAAAAGGAGTAGTGAGAGGAAAGGCGGATCACAGTGAATGTCATAATGATATAATATCAGACAGTGGCTGGCATACAAGATCGCTCCATAATGATAACTCCTTCAAAGCACATCTTGCGACAAATGTTATACGCTAACAAAATGTTCACTACCCTAAGATGTAATCATAATATCATGTTTGTCTTCCTTCTCTCATCAGAATGCCATTATACAATCCTCCTAATCCTACAAAGCCACAATGATACAATGATGAGTGGGAAAAAGTCAGTAAAAGGACTTTAAAATGAACCGCTGAAAGGTCACAGGTCACTGACCAATAGAGACACCACAGTGGGAGCCGCAGAGGTTGATGTTGCTCTCAGAGATGCTGGCCATGCGGAGCTGGTCGTAGGCCCGGCTGAAGAACGTGGCGAAGGTGCTGGCAAACACCACGTTACGGTCGCGCACGGCACAACCTATGGCCACGCTCACCTGCAAGAGAGGACAGAGAGATAGAATGGAGGGAAAAGGAGGAGGTACAAAATTGGCATGGTTTGACACAACATTTTGTACCGACATTCATAATCCCAAGAGGATAAATCCTGTTTACTTTGGTGATACTCTAACACTTCCTCTAGCGCCACCATTAAATTGTATTTTGGTTTTTAGTGAAATGTCTAAACTTTACTAACTTCCAATGTGCATGGAAAAGTGAAAAAGTCTTGTCACAAGTTCAGCAACACTTGTAGTATAAAGAACAACTTTATTGTGAGTATTTCGACTTGTGGCCAATTGTTCTCACAAGTGTTGCAAATCACATCATCAGCCTCAGCTGTACTTTGTGTTTAGTAATAATTAGCAAATGTTTGTAATGCTAACACGCTAACTAATGAAGAATATGGTAAACATTAAACATGCTTAGCATTGGCCTGTCAGCATGCTGACGTTGCCATTTAGGCCAAAGTACAGTCTTAGGAGAGCCTTGGTGGCAGAGTGGTTACAGAGCATAGCATGTCATACCCCCCCAACAAAATGCAGTCTTACAGAGATGCTAGTGTAGCTGTAACTTCTTTATCCTATTTAAATAAGCCATCAAAAACAAATATTATTTGATGTTTTACATTCAGTACATGCAAAAATTATTTACTAATTTATGAGGTTAAAACCAACCAACTCTTTGAAATGTCAAGAAGAATCATGACAGATAGAAATATGTACATTTTAATTGAGAAGGCAAAAATTTCAAAATTCATCACTCAAACCCCTATTGCAGCATGATAAGAACATTTGCAGACCACACTTTCATCTGTAACTGTAAGTAATTTAGCAGTACACAGTTAGCCTTACTGTTATTAAAATGCTCTGAAAAACTCAAAGAGCACAATGACACTTATATTTCATGGTTAATCATGACAATGCACATTTTTAACTAATCCCGACAGACAATGACACACTGTGATTGGCCTGTTGTTGCTGTGTGGAAGGACCCTTCAAGTATTCATAATGATGCTGATGTTAGTAAAACTAGAATATGTACACTAGAAGGTGGTTATGTTAATGCTACTCAAGGGATGACGTGACAGCAACACCACCTCAAATAAATTGTGACATAGCGGAAGGTAAACAAATATTAGAAAAAGTGATATTTATTTTAATACTTACGACATAAAATGAACCTGATATGACATATATTGCCAGAACCAAATGACCTTATTTTATTAATTATATGGAAGTTTTAACAGCCTGTATGATCCAAAATCTCTCTAGCCATCTAACTGAAGAGGTCTCTTTCTCACCATGTTCTGCTCTGCGATGTAGCACTCCACGTAGCGGTTAGGGTGTTCGTTCTTAAAGAGCTCAGAGAAGGTGGAGTTTTTGGTGTCCCCATCTAGAGCCACCACTTGGTCGTTGTAACGGCCCAGCTTGGCCAGAGCCATGCCATACGCTTTCCTCGTAGCAATCTGGTTACACAGGGACAAACAGACAACCAATCAGTAGTAGATACTCCAGCTTGGCGGAAGCTTCGTTGTATTCCATCTGAAAAGTTGTGCCATTAAATCAAATTTGTTTATGCCAATTTAACACAATTTAATAGCCAAATGATGGGTTTTTAAGGTTATTCAAGACATCTGAGCTTGTCTGCCACCACTGATCATACCTTGTCTCCAGTTTTGTAGCTGGGTGCACTTGGCATGCGGATGTTGCGGAGGCTGACAGGTGATGCATCCTCAGTGGGCGGAGCAGGATACAGGCGCTTGTTGCAGCTGATGATGCGGCTCTGCATCTCCTTGATCACGCTGTCGGCCATGTCTTTGGGCAGGGGTTTCCCGTGCCAGCCCATCTTATCCTCAGCCGCTGAAAGACACACAAACACAACTGAGGACTAGAGCAAACGAGTACATCTGTTACTGTGCAGTATAAGACATGATAATAACAACATATTACAGCTTGGAGGTAACAAAAACAAACTTTTTATTAATAAAATAAGAATGGTGACAAACAAGTCACAAAGAAAAATTGACTGCTTACGTGATCAAAATTGCTTCATATATGCTGTCAAATTTTCACATGTTAAAAGTGGCAGATTTTAACTGATAAAGCATAATCCCGTGAGGATTAACAGGCTCATAATTGCACCTTCAGAGATGACCTGTATTTGCTTTTGGTTATTAAGGAAGTTTAGATACTTTTTTTAAAGATTTTTTTTTTGGGCATTTTTAGGCCTTTATTTTCACATGACAGATGAAGACATGAAAGGGGAGAGAGGGGGAATAACATGCAGCAAAGGGCCGCTGGTCGGAGTCGAACCCGCGGCCGCTGCGTCGAGGAGTAAACCTCCATATATGTGCGCCTGCTCTACCAACCGAGCCAACCCGGCCACGTTTAGATACATTTTTGACGCACCTGAAAATATAAAATACATATACTCTATAAACTAAATTCCTCCTGATATCCTTTACAGTATACGTATCACCTTCACATTTATGCATGTGCATAAAATAAACCATGGCCAGCTGTCACACTCATAACCGTTCACTTCAGTGGGTTCCAACAGGCTACTTCGAAGATCAAAATGTTAGAATGAAGAGGCCACAGGTCTATAACAACACTCACCATTTCTGACAAAATTGTATGTATACAAAGACGTACTCCTCTCTTAGACACACACATGTTGCTTTTATAACAACTGTCTTTTTACCTTTCTCTCTCCATACGCACATGGTCACACACACACACTGCCCCTTACCGTTATCACAACACAAGCACAATGGGCTGTTGCTGTGAGTGTATCCTACACATTCTGAGGGATTACTGAGCTGCAGCAGCTAAAACACTGAAGCGCTGCCTGGATTACAGCGAGTTAGGGCCACTCTGCACTGGCGGCGGGTATCCAGGCAGCTAAAAAAACTTCTGACAGAAATATTATTCCCAGTGAGTTGCCACCGTTTTACCTAGTCATCATTTAGAAACTGGTTTTTGGAGCAGGTTCGTGATAAACGCCAAATGTCATGATTATGAAATATGGTGTGTGTTATGATTATTCTGAATTGTTCTGCTTGAAATATGTTAGGTCATTGATAGATTGATGTCCATATTTGAAAGAGAGACATCTAGGCACAAAAAAGTAGGTAACTGATCCATGGTGCACACTCAACAGAACAACAGTCTTTTTTTTTTTTTTTTTTTTTTTTTTATAAAAAAAGGACACACATGTGAAAACTTTACTTAAACTCTACACATTACAGGATAAAAACACACTGATATTTGAATTCACATACAGTGGATCACTGCGTGTGTTCCTGATTGTTGTACCTGGGATGCCCTTGCCCTTGATAGTCTTAGCGATGATGGCAAGTGGCTGGTGGCGGGGCTGACTCAGCACCTTACACAGCTCCTCCACACTGTGGCCATCCACAATGATGGCATGCCAGCTGGGAAAACAGAGGAGATCAAACTTTAAATGCAGTCCTACAGGTGCGTTTTTTATGAATAAATATAACTCTGGGTACCGTTTTCTTTATGGAATAATCCTACTGGAATTCCTGCAGGCCCCTAAAATCAACACCACCTGCCAGCATGTTAGCATTTTAGCTCATATCAGTGCTCTGCAAGTGTTGGATAGAGGGATGACATGCAGCAGGCCAGATTTGACACCAACCCATGGATTGATTATCAAAGTCAAAAATTGTCTGAATATTTTGGCACTAAAGGATACACATTCGCCTGACACTTAAGATATTCAGATGCACAAATAACCACCAACCCACCCACCCTCGCCCTCTGACTCCCCCTTCTCACCCAAAGGCCTCACAGCGTCGCTGGTACTTCTCTACATGGTGCTGGAGTGGAGCCGGGTCGCTCTGACCCAGGCGGTTGATGTCCAAAATGGCCACCAGGTTGTCTAGTTGGTAGTATGAGGCGAAGGCCATGGCCTCCCACACCGAGCCCTCGGACAGCTCTCCATCACCCAGCAGGCAGAACACCTGATAGCTACAAACAAAGAGAGATTTTGACAAAATGTGGAACTTATTAAGACAGACTAAGAGAGAAGAAAGAGATTCATTTTCCATATCAGCTCCATTATCCCTCTTGGCACATTCTCCCATCTACTGACCCTATAGGGCTCAATGTGACAGCTGACCCCCACACCTAAACACACACACACACAGATCAAACAGTCACACAAACACACACTCCACTCCCCCCCGCTGAGCTCTGATCATCCTCACTAGTTGTTCCTGCGGCGTAACGACTCCTGACAGCTTTCCAGTCAAACAGACACATTCTCATTAAAGCTGGAAGATAGGCTGAGTCAAGCTGCATTACTCCACGCATTCCAACCTCAAGAAAACACACGGCACAGAAAGAAAAGAGAGGAAGGGAGGAATGCCACAGAGGTGGAGATGGAGAGAGGGGGAGAAAAGAAGTAGAGATTTGTGGCTGGAGGGGGAAACATTAATAACCAGATAGACTGATCTCTAAAGGTCGGTTTCTGAAATGTGTCCGCTGAAACTATCCGTATTGAAATATACAGATGCTTTGAATTAAATCTGGAAAAAAGTGGCAGCTTGTGTCCATTATCTCAGGAAAGATATATTATATATATAGATATATTATATAAGATATATATATATATATATATATATCTATATATATATCTATATATATATCTATCTATATATATATTAGTGCTGTTAAACGATTAAAATATTTAATCGTGATTAATCACATTAATGTCATAGTTAACTCGCAATTAATCGCACATTTTTATCTATTCTAAATGTCCCTAGATTTGTTTTTGTCCCATTATTTTTTCTCATTTTAATGCCCTTATCAACATGGAAAAGTGGATCGGCTTGCTTTGTGCTTTTGTCGAATTCGCATCAGCTGTGTGCTTGGCCATCAAGTGGTATTTCAGACAGGACTGTTGTTTTGTTTCCGGTCTAGCTAGATCCGGTGTGGTGTTGTAGTTTTTCTAATGTTACTAGTTTTTGCAACAGCATGTGAAAAAAACTAAAATAAAAGTTTTCTATGCCAAAAAGAACGTTAATCTCGCGATAAAAAAATTGAGGCCGTTAAAATGGGTTTGCGTTAACGCCGTTAATAACGCGTTTAATAACGCGTTTAACTGACAATGTCAGTTATTAACGGCGTTAACGCAAACCCATTTTTATTTATATATATATATATATATATATATATATATATATATATATAGTTGTAGTAATAGAGTTCTTATGGCTGATAATTTCAGCAACTCAGTTTGTACAGTGAGACCAGATGTTGAAATAAAATGACGGATAACTCATCTTTTAGATATTTTTGAAATGTTTAAAATCTTTAATTAACTGAGAAAATTCAGGATCATTGCGAATGCAGCTAACATTGTATTGGTCTAAAGGAACAGGATAAAAAAGGTAAGGCTCCTCTCTATTCTAAGTTTGGATTCAAGGAATCTTTAGCTACTTCAGTTCACTTTACCTTATCTGGGGATAAAAGCATATCAAAAGAGAGTGTGAAAAATGACAAAGTTCAGGTCACCTTAAGGTTTGGATAGAAACTAAAATGTCGATCTTTGTCATATTTTTTATTAAAATATAGAATGCTTGCCATTTGAAGGCATTTGTTGCATTCCTTTTTTCCAAATATATGCATGTGTATAATAAAGATCTAATGTTTAAGCCACTGTGTAAGTCAACGTATGAAGTCGGCTTAGTCTTCATTCTTTTCAATTCTGAGGTTTTCAAATTTTTAAGTATCAGTGGTAAAAGTTGCAGATTCTGTCAAAGGTGAAACCAATATGGTACAAGATCAAGAAGTCTGAAGGGCATCCTGCACAACTACAGCAGGTTGAGCCAGTGCTTCAGCTACAGGAGTAAAGTAAAGTAACCCATAAGGAGGTGTGAGGAGTGTGTGTGTATGTGTGTGTGTGTGTGTGTGTGTGTGTGTGTGTGAGTGAGAGTGTGTGTGTGCGTGCTTGTCTTTTATCCTGTCTTTGCAAGGTGAGAATAACAGATCAAGACAAGGCGATACCTCTCCTTGAACACAGCCCAAACCCGTCCAACTGGCGCACACGATCGCACGTACGTACGCACGCACGCACGCCAACACAAAGCCAACGTAGAAGAAACTTCCAGCCAATACACTCTGTGATGAATTGCATTATCTCCTGGGTTTTGGAGCAAAGCATGAACAAGCATCAGGAGGAACCCTGCATGAGTTTGAGCCAATAATCTCATAGTTACACATTTACAACTACACAGTATTGAACCAGAGTCACATCAAGCATGAAGCAACAAACAGTGTCAGTCATTTAGTTTCTGCTGATAAGTGAATTTGACGGGTTCATTCATGTATCGTATTTTAATAAACGCCACCCTAAGAGAAGCTGAGGGTTGTTTGCTTGTTGATTCATTTCCTTCTACAGTGTGACCAGAAATAATATAAAATGAATAATAAATAAGACATATTCCTGCTGCTCCACTCAGCAGTGTAGGTTGTGTGTATGCGTGTATGGCTCTAGGATGGTTGAGATAGTAGCCACTCAGCAGTTTTTGTTTCAGATTATGTTATGAGACCAGTAATGCAGCCTTCTAAATTGAGTGCTGAGCCGTGTTGCAGTGAGTTAGCTTTACAAGCTGGGCAATGCGTACGCCCTTTTGCATGCATGCACAACCACACACAGCGTCCACAATCACATGTACGGTGTATAAATATAATCTAACTTGAATACATAGATGCCACAGAAGCACAGTGCTGGATTTTGCCATTTTTTTGGCGAGAGGATGGGTGAGGCAAAGAGATGAGGGAGGAGCTGTGCTCTTGCATGTGTGATTATTAGAGCAGAAACAATCGAGTGCACACAGAATGCAGAGAGAGAGATATCAAGGCCAGCCAACTCAGATTGCAAGTACGGCATTCCCTATATGCCTGTTTTACTGTGTCTGTTATGTGTAAAAACAAAAACAGTCCAGTCTGTCCACAATGAAATTTGTCAAACTATGTGCTTGGATTTTGGAGTTCAGCTTGGACGCCTTTGTATTATATCCATTTTCTATGAAAATGTGAATGGCATTCGTTCCCATCTCTCTCTCTCTATTGTTGGACTGTTCACCATGTGGCACTTTCTAGATCACATCAGAACAAAAGAGACACGCGAGGACTGATCTGCAACCATGCTACATTTAGCTGAATAGTAGATGACCACTGTGCATTTCAGGCCTGTTAATCTATTTTGATACAAGTATGTTCGAAACCATCAACAGTGAATATAAAAGATTAAAAAAAAATAAAAAAAATAATCAATTTAGAAAAGAAAAATCTATGATTTCTTTTACCACTTGATTTCTTCCTGGAGTCGTTTCTGATCTCAGATTACTGAACAGATACCCTCATTCAATCCTGATCTGAAGGTAAAACTGATCAGAGGTCAGATCTCCTGGCTCTCTGACTGGCTGCCTAAATGTCAACCCAGACCAGGCCCGTCAGGTGGGGTTTGATCCAAAGTTGAAAGACTGAAATGTAACATGTCAGCACGGCTCACTGCAGCGTACATTATGTCATGCATAATTTCATACCGTCTACCTTAATATGTGCAGATGCAAGCAGGGCTGCTGTGCTCCTTCATGTATGTCTTCCGCATGTTGGAGAGCCTCTGTGTAACAATTTGTGTGTGTGTGTGTGTGTATTTTTGTGTGTATGTTACCTGGCCTTGTCAAAGTATTTTCCAGTGTAGGCCATTCCACAGGCAGCTCCCAGCCCCTGACCTAGAGATCCAGTGGCCACATCCACAAACTGCTGCTTCTGTTAAAACACACAGAAATTACAGTGGATGGATTTTTTTATATTACTTAACATGAAAAAGTCATGTCGCTACACTCTAGCAGTGTGTCAGTATCTGGGTTTATGTGAACACAGTGACTTATTAATGTCTGCAGCAGAGGAGAAAGGAGCCGAGGACGGACCATCTCTGTCACACAAGAACATCTTTGTCACCATGTCTCTGCCTGCATACAGTTTGTCTGTTATGTGTGTTCATGTCTCTATACAGTCCTTCCAGAAAAATGTGGAGTATTTTTGTGATCGTTGCAGGCAAAAATCCTTGATTATGCCGCACATTTTCTTAAAAAATGCAGACTTTGGCTGATATGCAGTGAATTATGCATTCGCATAATCGCGTTTTTCTGGAGGGACTGTCTTTATGAACCGAATGTGCAGCAAGTATACATGTTATGTTCGAAAGTAGTCATTCACAAACTTTTTGTCTTCAAGAGGTTAAACTATTCAGTATTTTAGAGGGCCAAAAGGCAAAGATTACAGTAGAGGCTAGACAACCGAAACTGGATTTTTGTGTGTTGCAGAAAGATATTTATTATTCTTTTTCACTGTTGGATGGTCTTAATCCCCAGGTTGGAAACCACTGTTCAAAAGCTCTTTGCCTCTATTTTTATAGTGAGAGAAATATTCAAACCATTTCTTGCAGGAAAAATTTGACTACGCTAAATTGCTAAGAGAAAGACAGTGAAATGCTACTGCATATATGAACGTTTTAGTATGGCTACATCCAGTAACGTACGTATTTCCTTGGTCATGTCATATCAATATTTTAAGATTCTTAGATGCCGTCAAAAGGTTTGCCAATAGCCCAAGTAAGCTCCAGCAAGCAGAGTATGACAGACGGCTACATGTAGGAGAAGGCCGGGAGCAAAGTAAAACTTAACTTGCAATATTATCTTTGAGTTGGTAAAATATATCAGGAAACAGCTTAGGGAACTGTTTTGAAGTCAAATCAGAAAGATTCTGATGTGTTAATGGGTAGAGATCCGGCTATGAGCGTTACTGGCTTTCACAACATCTATTTAACATCTAAATACCAGTAAAATATCCTGAATTAACACACAGAATGGTTGTGTAAGGGTTTTAATGCATTCCTAATGCATATATGTGTAAGTTGGAATAAATGACTTTCAGACCCAGAACTTCCTGCAGGTCTGAACGTCACCTCACCGGCACAGGGTGTCCCTCGAGGATGGAGTCGACCTTGCGGAGGTTGAGGAGCTCATTCTCCTTCAGATAACCCGTCTCCGCCCACACGGCGTACAGCACGGGGGCCGCATGGCCCTGAGGAGGCAGAGGTGAAAGGTTAAGAGTGTAAAATCACATACTGTATATCTGATTTGCCTGTGCTGGAGATATAACTGTTATCTTATAAATGTAAGGGAGCTATCCTGTTTTTACATCTCTAATTTACATTTTTCCTCTGCACCAAGAGTTTCCCGCTAAATTAATTGTGAGAGAACAAAGAATAAAATTTCATTCTGAAGTGTGTGCGCGTCAAATTAGACATGACAATTGGCAAAGTCTGGAATTTGCCACTGGCACCTTACAGACATCAAACAATATAATAACGAAATATGCATTTAAACGTCTAAACATGCGCACATTTTTCCAATATGTGTCACTTTATAATTAGTAAATCAGTTATTTTAGCTGTTCCTATGTGTGTTGTCTCTGTGCGTGCATCAGAGGAACACCTGCCACCCATACATCTACAGTATATGGGTGTGTGTGTTACCTTGGAGAGGATGAAGCGGTCGTTGTTGGGGTTACGGGGGTCTTCAGGTCGGTACTTCATGGTATGAAAGAACAGCACAGACATGATCTCTGCCACGCTGCAACATGATGTGGGATGACTGCAACAAAAATGATGGCGAGAGAAGAAATAAATAAACAGCAATCAAATTAAAATCTTAATGTGCCTCCTGATTCCTCAGTTTAAAACTATAAGCATGTTCAGAGCATACTGTCCATACACAGATACAGAAAAAGGAGAAAAAAAGGCAAAGACAAAGTGGCAATCAGAAGTGGTGTTTGACTCCTTGTGAACTTGGATGCCTGGGTTAATTCATGCCAGACCAACTGTAGTCAGAGAGTTATGTAAGACAGACAGTACACTAGTGAGACTGACTTTATCAGGGTCAGTCAGTAAGTACATAATACAGTATCTCTCACTCTCAAACACACACAATAAGAGTAAATGCCCCCCTCCCACTCTCCCTCATACATGCACACACATACATACAGCACAAAGGCATAATTCAATGTGTAGTCCCAAACTGTTAAAGTCAAGACAATTTAAGACAAAATAGGTTAGGATGACATTTTGTCTTAAATGTTTTTAATCTCTTTATTTTCAAACCACATGCCAATAATACCTCACTCAGGCCTTCTCCATAATGGCATTTCCCTTACTCTCCTGAAATGGAAAATGTGATCAAATAATCATAAATGAGTAAAAGCAGAAACCAGGTGAAGATGATGAATAAGCATGAAATTAGTTTCACGTATCCTACAATTACTTTTTTATTTTAATCTGTTATTTTCTATCACTCTAGCTTTGCCGCTTGGTTGTCAATTGTGTTTTTATTTTGAAATTTCTCACCGGACGTAGTTTCCTATTTAATTCTAGCTACTTAACATTTCTGTGACAAGCTGCACCTGCGCACGCTCGGACGCAGACGCTGCGGAAGAAGCGAGTCCGTACCTTCCCGTCTCATTCTGCTTCCACTACATACCAAGTCGACCACCGAGCTGGCTGCACGGGATCAAGCACCGATCTAGTCTCTGCTCCTCCTCTGTTGCATAACCGATCACAGAGTAGGCTACGCAAAGGGTTAAGGGAGAGCGCGCAACACCGGTGCACATGCTGCAATTTATGCCGAACCTCCAAATCCGACACGATTTAATAAATATGTTATGATTTGTGCAAAACAAACACGCATGTTAATTTAATAAGTCCCATTGTTTTCAGAAACTTAACACGTTCGTAAACTGAAATACAGATGCGAAAATGCCAAACAAAAAGACATTTACACCTCACACCTTTCTTGAGAAGTGCCTAAATTACGCACAACGCATGTTGGCACAGACTTGTTTTACGCTCAGCGAAAATAAATAGGACAATCTAGTAGGACAATCTAGTAAAGTTCGTCCGTTTTGGCACACCACACGGGACGCAAATATTGTGATATTCTGCATCTGTAGCTTTATGCTGCTGGTCCTCCTGCACGCATCTGCTGGGGACAGTCAGTCCATCGGGGAAACAGGCTTCGTGTTCCGTTTAAAAACGCGTCCTGCTTTATAATTTGACCTTTAAACAGACAGGTGCATGAATCATACAGCAACTGGCCCAGGGCAGTAACCTTGTTTTGTGTCATATTTCCAGGCTATATATCTCCAGCTCTGTTCAATTTCTCTTACCCGCTGCCCGCTGCAGTTGTCGCCTTAATGGAGTTGATCCGGAGCCGGGTGGCGATGTTCCTGAGCGCCTGCACAGTCTGCTGGTCCGGTTTATGGTAGTCTTCCATCTGGCCAAAGAAGATCACACGCGCACACAAGCCGGTTAAATAGTTAAGAGTTAAAAGTCCGCGGTCTGCTGTCCTGAGAATAAAGGCGATGAGTGTGCAGTGGAGGATAGCAGGGGTTAAAAAGAGGCAGTGGTGTTTAACTTGAGAGACTGACAGGAGGGCGGGGGGCGTGTTTATAAGCCTATGAATATGGCTAATCTAATCTACAGTTACTCCAAACTGTCACGCATGAGCACAGCCAATAGGAGGAGGGCTTTGGACTGCGACCAAGGCCACACGCACACTCGCACGCTCCGGCACACTCTGGTCAGGGACGCTCAGGTTCAACCTCAATAGCGGCATAGCGCCATATTTTTTCTACTGACATTTTCTGAGGGAAGTTAAGACACAGACTTTCATCAATTCAGGAGTAAAAATAATAATGCAAACAACTTCGTACAGTGTTGTGGCCATCTCAAGATTAATTCATTTCAAACAGACGGAATTGTAAAATATAAAAGCAAAGTAGGCTGTATAGTTGAGTCATAAAAGGTTTATATAGGAACTACAGGAACATAAATCCACACATACGCTAATGGACTTTTCTTGTAGTTGTCACCATGAAACTAAGTTGTAGTCATACATCACATGCACCTGTATCACCAAGAAATCTCCTCTACTTTCAGTGCATATGGTATTTGAACAAAGTGCAGAATTATATGGTATGCTTGGCTTGAGTATTAAAAAGGATAATCCATTTTTTAAGTGGATCTAAGGATGTTTTTCAGGAGAAAAAGTGATCAGCAGAGGGTCTATGGTCTAATTTAAATGTATTCTGGTGTGATTTACATGAAAAAGCATGAAGACCGAACATTATACACATACATAGATACAGTTGAGTGTAATATAAACACATCCCTCATTAAACAATTAAGTGTACCTGTCCCGTGAAGCTATGGCATTTACATGAAGAGAGGAAGGAAGGGTGACATGCAAAAGGATTCTTTTTGCATGTCACCCACCCTTCCTTCCTTTTAAATGAAGGATCACAAATGGCAGTAATCTTACCTTAATGACATTTCCCACTGAGGCGGACCGGATTAGCTGCAGTACAAACCAGCTACACCTGCAACACGCAAGCCATTCAGGTCAGAACTGACACAGCTCTTAGACAGCAGAGGACCAGGGAGGGTATTTTAAAATGGAAAATAATAACCTTCTCCTTGTCAATCTAGTTACTCAATATCTGAGAAGTAGACATTTGTTTTGTCACTTAATCCGAGAGAGACTCACAGATCAAGTTATCTGATGAAATGAACCCTTGCATGGCCTGATACCAACTGATAACAATTTAATGTGGACAGAGTTCTATTAACACTAGAGTACAACAGATAAACAGTGAGCACCTAGTGACATCTGGTGGTCAAAAAGAGAATCTGCATCAGAGGAAACCATCTGTCAAAATGGAGGGAAAAATTGATTCTCTTAATTGATGCTCTATTAAAAGACTGGCAGAAACCTTCTTTAGAAAATGTTAATTTTGAGTCACAAGATTGTCCAGTTTATAACATACAAAAATTTATAAATCACATTCCAGTTTAAAATCGTTAAAGCTTTTTTTCGAAGCTGACAGCGGCTGTTTGCAGCAGCAAATTAAAAACAAACAACTCTATTATCAACTCTTTAATATCACAAAATAGTCAAAATAAACCAAATTATGTACAGTGGCAACAATCTTGGAAAATGTATATAATTTGCAAAGACTTTCTCAATATCATATATCTGGCCAGTAAGATAAATTATACCAAAGCGTAAAATAACCTTAAAATGTTAAATATGTGACCGGGATTAAAAAAACTCTACATTTCAATTATTCTTCGTGTGTGTGTTTATTCAACCAACACATGCCAGAAGTGTTGGCAAGATTACATCTGCAAATGAAAATTATAACGGGGAAAAGAAGTGTACAAATCATTTGATTTGCTCCCATGTCTTTAACAGTTGGTACTGAAAACATGTGTATCTGAGTTCAACCTAAATATGCTGGACACAGAAGAAAACAAGACTGGCACATACATACTGCGAGTAATGAAATACATTCAAATAGCAGGACCAAATGCAAGTTGTGGTATCACAATCAAGACCGGTATTAATGCAGGAATTCAAATCACTCCTTCAGTTATTTACACATGTTGATTACATTACTTTCTGCATATTCCATGACTGAAATGAAAATATTTAAAAAGAGCCATAATCTCTGCAATTCATGTTTGCAAAACCTAAAAAAAGAAGTACTTAGTTTTCCATGTGGAATGACTTGGTATATTGATTGCTTAGATAACTATAGTATAGACATGTGATCAGTAACGTGTGAAAAAGTAGCCTCATGATCATCCATGAGCTGACAACTGATGTCAAACATCACTGTACCATTTGTTGTTCTCATGCGTTTACATTATTTTTAGACTTTTGTAATGGTCTTGTATGTGCTGAACATTTTGTGGTAAATGAAACATATTGGTAATCTGTGTGGGTGTTCAAAAATGCCCACAAGCCACATAAACCTTTTTTTTCTAAATCTTTGAAAGCTTATTTTCTGATGTACATTAGATCAGTTTTCTTTGTTCACAAACTGCATTAAAAGCCACACAGCGTTACACAGCGTTGCACATGATGAGGAGACAGATGTGCTTCTTCCTGTTCCCACTGCGGTCTGCAGGGTGTACGGTTTTGTGCTGCAGTAGCCTTTTACTGCAAAAAACGACAAGTTACCACAATTAATTTTGCCTTTGAGTCTTTGTGACTTTAAGACTTAACTGTGGGCTGGAAAAATAAATTTAGAAACAGGAATGGAGGTAGTATATAGATTTCAACATTAGGTGGATTACTGGTATAAACTGGTTTGAAACATACTGAAGCTATCAAAAGCACATCAGTCCCCTATGTTTTAAGCCATTTACTATTAAAGGTGTAAATGTAAACAATAATCCTAAATTAATAGCAATTTGTGTATTTTTTCTCATGACATAAAATTATACATCATTGCAGAACCAAAACCCAGAGGTTCAGATACATTTAGCTCTACTGTACCATCCTAAAGTATCCCAAAATGTCATCTATTGCACGTTCCCCTCCAAGGACATCAAGCACTGAGCTCAGCTGGTGGAGGAGAGATGAACGGCACAGACGAGGGGAAAGACAAAAAGAGAGAGAAAGAGTAAGGACAGGGAGAAATGTCGAGAAAGGAAAGGGAGCAAAGAACTTGGCTTGTGCGTTCGTCTCGGTGTCTTCATGAAAACGTCACAGTCTGTAACATAACATTAAAAAAAAAAAAAATCAGCCGAGAGGAACTGATTCTTAGAGTGAGCTGCAAGTGCTTCTCCAAAAAAGAATGGTTCTTTATCTTCCTTGGACAAGGGCTGAAAAAAACCTCAACAAAAACAAATGCCACAAAAACGATGATGGCTGTTCGTACAGGTCTCAGCATTACTACAAGGGAGAAGGTTAAAAAAAAAAAAAACGCCACACAGTGGGACAGACCCCCAAAACAGTTCTGAGGTCCCCAGCACAGAGGTATTTCTCTTAATAAGCAGTGTTAAGTGTGTTATCACTGTTCCCATACATTCGCACTGCGAGAAGTCCAAAGACGTGAGATGAGTAAGAGAAACAGCGTCTGCGATTCCAAAAATTGTCTTTCCCAAGGCCAAAAGTCAATGACGGTGGCTCCGTCCTCAAACCAGCAGCAGCTAAATCTTCCAGTATGTGGCCAACTGTTTTATTATATTTATAATGTAAAAATGAGAAACCAAGGCCACACTGGGAAGTTTTATCCCATCCTTTTCTCCCACAGTAGCTCTGTTTTGACTAAGCAGACATAAAGTTCATCCAAGGTAACGCAAGTAGCCAGGAAAGCATCAGTGTTCAGGTAAGTTCAAGTTCGGAGTCAGGAACAAAGGATTAAATGGCACGCTGCATGCTATAATAACCCTTAGAACAGACTAGTTTTGAAGAGTTGTGGTGTACAGTGTGTAAAAAACCTGTTATCTGCACTGCTTTTAACTCCCATTAACTTCTGGATTCTTCAAAAGGTTACAAAGGGGCGGTAGCACTGAAAGTGTCAGTGGTGATGGTTGAAGTAGACTATAGTTTCATGTTGCTGAAGTCCTTGGACAGACTCTGCAGGTAAGCATCATGAATGGCACTGAGGAACTCTGGGTCATTCTAGACGGGGAGGAAGTAAACAAGAGCAGAATGAACAAACTACATACAACTGTTAATACGTCCAAATTATTTTGAAGGTGGGACTTTTAAAGTAAAAGATTCACATTGAAAGACTCCAAACGTAACAGCAGCATCTCTACTCAGAATCAGGGTCACCGTTAGTATTCACACAACACCGTCAAATGTTTTCCTTGGAACCGTTTCTTAATAAAACTGTATATAGTGAGGTCTGTAGATTACCCTGATTAACATGGATACTGTTTCTGGAAAGACAAGTTGCTATTGCATTATTTAAATGTCATTTTTAAATTATCTGAGCACCATAAATTACATTACATTCACCATATTAGGGCAGAGGCAGAAAGACAGAACTCTCTAAAACTCGACTTTGCCACTTTCGACCAAAAAGTTCCAGGAATTATGGAACCAGAGGAACTAAACCACGGACTAAAAGTCCCTTTTACGTATTCTTGTTTGAGTTTCCACAGCGTCCATGCATTCAGTTGCTGAACTATCAGTTAGTACTAGCTCTAGAGTACCGACTGTTTGGAAACCATACAGGAACCAAATTTAATCCCTGGTTCCTCTGGTCTAATGGCAGCTTTAGGGCGTTTTCACACATACCTCATTTGGTTCGGACTTTTTTGTTTGATCCGAACCAAAATTACCGGTATGAAACCTCCCCCGGACCGGATCAAAAGACCAAATTTTGGTCCGATAAGAAGAGGTGGTCTCGGTCCGGACCAAACTGATGGTCCGGTTCGTTTATAGTGTGAAAGCATTTTTTGGATGGTTCGGACTTACGGACCAAATACAAGAAGCTCTGGCTGACTCTCCTTGTGTTACAAGACCGGGGAAGCTCCTTTATGGAATAGTGGTGCTTAGTGTGTAGGCTACATGAGAGAGTGAGAGTGACGGTGAATGCGCTCAGAGCAGACAGCTGTCGGCTATAAGAGCAGAGAATACATCAGCAGTTTACTTGTTAAGTGGTAGTAAATGTACAGTGTAGGTTTCCGTTTGTCTCTGAATAAATGCTCCGGAAAGAAAGTTCCTGTGTCTTGCTTTTCAACATCACAACAAAACAAAAAGAGCCGTGGCAGTAGGGGAGAGCAGCAGTCAGTTGAAAAACCTCCGACACAGAGAGGATACGAGAGGACGGGGAAGCCCGTCAACAAACCAATCAATTATAAGTATCTGGAGACGCAGCTCACGTATGTGATGACGGCAGGACGTAGTTTTGTCATGTATAGATCTTTAGTGCGCTTGCATAACTGCAGTGTGAAACCAAAACTTACCGGATAAGATGTACACAATGTAACAAAAACATGAACCTAGGTTCTGACTTTCAGGTGTGAAAACGCCCTTAGTTTCTGTGTTCCTCAAAGGATTCTTGGTCCCATGAGAAAGTTCTACGCTCTAAAATTAGAGCAAAAATCCATGTTTACTAGCTCTTTTTGTAATTTGGGTGACTGACCCTTTAACTTTACACTAGAGTCTTTTCATTTTGAAATTGTAATGTAAGGTAATGGACAAAGCTTTAGCTTCCAAGTTTTTCCTCTGCAACGTGCCAACAGTAATGCTTTTATGTATTTTACGCCCTTTGTGTACCTTAATAAGGTGTATCAGAGTATCTTGCAGCTGTGTTATGCTGCAGGCTGCTTGTGGAGGCTCTAAAGCTGCTACAGAGGAGGAGGAGGAGGGCTCGGAGGGGGCAGGAGGGACCACTGATGCTGCTGCTGTCGTCTTATTGATGGACTGCTGGAAGACGCTGGGGGAGAGGAGCACAGAATTTGCCGGCCTTGGAACAGCAAGACCTGGACTAATGGGGACAGCCTGAGAATAGAAAAGGAAAGATGGGGAGAGACAAAGGAAAATAAATGATACAAGAACAAACAATATGCTGGATTATAATCTAATTTGTTGCAGTATAAAGTATACCTGACAGACAAAACACTGTTGAGGGTAATATCAACAAGCAGATCCACAAAAACAGCTGCTTAGAAAGTTGTTGAACTCACAGACATTGGTTTGATCAAGTTTGGAGGCTGAGAGAAAACATCCATCTCCTTGCCGTGCTGAAGAATATGTTTCCCCATTGGCTCTTGGAAGCTGCGGGGTGGGAACAGCATGCTTGGCAGGAAGTTTGGTGCGAGGATGGGTTTGTGGATGTCCGAATTCACAGATGGCACTGCTGCTTTGAGGGTGTTGAGTATCTCCTGTCCCAAATAGGTCGTAGGAGCTGCTGATGGGGCTGCAGGACCAGGGAGAGCACGAGGTTCTGAGCCAGCTGGAAGCACCATGAGAGGGGAGACTGAGCACTGAGGTTGGGGGTCTGACCTGGGGACCACTGACTGAAAAACAGGGCTGGGGTGTAGCGCGTACGGAGCTGGGAGCAGGCCGTGGACTTGGTGCCGCTGACTTGAACCAGGGTCCTGGGATGTGACATGGGGAGGAAAGAGTGGGTGTTGGCGGGCTGGAGAGGGATAAGACTGGTTCTGGAGGTAAGCAGTGGAGGGGTCACTGGAAGCAGTGGTGGTGTTCTGAGTGGGCATGGTGGGTAGAGAGGGGTCCTTAGGGAGGGACGAGCCAAAGAGCTCCTCAACTGTGATCTGCTTCACCATTGTATGAGCGCTCTGGTGGGTAAAAAGAACAAATCTGTGAGCTGTGGAACTTAAACGCATACAAAACAGTGCTGAAACAATGAGAAATCCTCAAAGAAATATGAGGATGCAAAATTGAACTCCGAGAACTTAAGATGGGCATTGTTCACCATTTTTTGACATTCGATATATTAAGCAATGAACTGATTAATTAAAAAAAAAAAAAAAATCATATGGGGAGGGAATAATAAGGGGACCCCATGTGGTTTAGGGGTAAAATGCAGACAATGAATTGTGTAATAACGGCACAAAAATGAAAAGATCTGTTAATGGAAAATAGAACCAACTATCAGGAGCCAACCAAAAGTAAGCAAGATCAGTATCACGTATAAACTCTCCACTTAACTGAAATCTGAACATAAAAAGGCAGTGCTCAGCTCCTTCTTGCCTGAATTTCTAGGTATTCATCAAGAAAATGCATTTTGCATTCCATTTTCTGCTCTCATAAAATAATCTTTGTCAAACTAAATTGTCAATAAACTGTTAAAGTCAGCCCTTTGCCTGATATAAAACCCAGAGACTGGGTGAGTGTATATATATATCTGTTTGCAACATAACCTATATAATCAGCAGCTTTCTGTTGCCAAATGCTCAACCGTATATGGGGTGACAGTGACTCCTGAGATAAAAAACATGCACCATCTCTTTGTCCTCCTCAACAGTCTTCATATGTAAGAGTAAAATCAACGTATATAAAAAATGAATAAATATCAGACCTTTGCACACATGTTTGTGTAACGTAGGTACCTTTTCTGGTTGCGGTGTGCTGTGGGCATGCTCTGTGGCGTTGATGGCTGATTTCACATTAGGCTCTGCGGACACATCTGTTTCACCTGTTAGAGCCTGCATCACACACACACAAAAATGAATGGTATTTCTAATTTTTCAAGGCCAGAGGATAAATACATGGTCTAAAAACAACTGGACAATGCATACATTTTAACTTCAACCCTCGATGCTTAAACAGATGCCCCCAGACCTGAAATAATCCCAGATTTAGTACCCCTGTAATCTCAGATATGCGTATGTGTGATTCATGAGTCTGTCTCTGTTGAGTCAGACCTGTGAAGTATTTCAGTCAGTGTTTAAAAAAGGTATGGATGCAATAAAAAACTTCAAATGCTAAATTTGTATTCAGGCCATGGAAAGTCTGTGATCCAAGGTCACGTTTTTGTATGTATAATCTGCACTGTGTGTTTGCCTCCTCACTCTCTGGTATTCCTCCTTGGCTTTGCTGAGCAGTTCTAGGATGTCGATGGGCCGTGGTTCTGCGACACCATTGGTCTTTCCAGGCTCTGCCCTCTCTGGCGACTCTCTTCGGGCATGGTCTGCTTCTTGTTTCATAATCCTGGGGGAGAATTAAAGCGTGACATTTAGTCTGAATCAGAATCAGCTTTATTGGCCAGGTTTGCGTAGAGAAACAAGGAATTTGACTCCAGTAATCACTGAAAATACTAAGAATAAAAACAGAGTTGACGGTAAGAATATAAAAAAAATAGTGTACAGTATAACAATACAATTTACAATTTTACAAAAAATATACAAAAGAGAGGGAAGGAACAGTGCAGTATTGGTCAACAGACTGAGATTTTAGGATTTAAATATGAGTACAGTGCAAGGCAGATCAGTGCAATGGTAATATATTAATAACAATATTGTAATTGTAGGACTGAAATAGACATGAGGTAGATGAGCAGTACAGTGGTGGTTGACTTTGTTCAGTGCGAGGGTTGGGGCTATTTCTGAGTGTTCAACAGAGTGACTGCTTGGGGAAAGAAACTGTCTCTGTGTCGGCTGGTTTTGGCGAACAGTGCCCTGTATCGCCTACCAGAGGGACGGAGGTTGAACAGTTTGTGACCAGGATGTGAGGGGTCTGCAGAGATTTTTGCTGCCCTTTTCCTGACCCTGGACCGGTACAGGTCCTGGATGGAGGGAAGGTCAGTTCACCCAACTGTTATTTGCTTTGTCAAATGCGGATTTAAATACTCCTTGTGATGAAGGTAGAGTTGCTTCCAAAGCTAACACCTAATGGGTGAAAAAACTTTGACGTGCTAACAGTGTACTGTCCTATCTGAAAACACAAATAGGGTTACATGTCTGGCTACTTACTTGGCCATCAGCTGAGCGATGCGTTGACAGTCCCTCTTGTCATAGAACCAAATACTGTAGATACCCACTGCAAAAACACAAATGCTGTATATTACAATGCATGTAGCGGAGGCAGCATTACATTAGACAAAACTCTTACACATAGAAAAACCTTATAACCAACCAAAATAATTATACAACCTTCTACATTTTGTTTAAGATTCAGTTTTAAAACAACACAATAGGATCATATCACAATACAATTAGACCAAAAGTCAATATATGATAATATATAGTTATTGCCCAGGCCTACTGTAAATGGCTGGAACTAAGCATTTATCACTATGATTAATCTCAATGCAGCATATCAACTGGGCAGCGTGCCCAGCTGCTGTATAAAGTTGTTTTAAAAACAATAATTCTACCAAGTGCAAGAAGCACTGTACAAAAACCAAGCATCACTTCAACTTTAATGTCTGTACTCATTTGAACCAGTATATACTGAATCAGTATGTTTACATGCCCACCCATATTCCACTATTATTCCGAATATGACAATATCCTGAATTGATACAGGTCATGTAAACAGCATACATGTATTCCGGTTGGATATTCCGAATAAGGCCTTTATCCGAATATATTCCGAAGACACGTGGGATATTCCGGTATTATTCAGGTTTTAGAGGCATTCTTTGGACGTGCATACAGCACATTCGGAATATGCGTCTCAATCTGGGTTTTTAACCACAGGCTTATGGTCAGCTCTGTGCGTTGCTATGGCTTCTGTACACAAACCAACCAGCCAACAGTTTGCAAGGCTGGAGACCCGATAAGAAGGAGAAACACAGCTACTTTTAAACATCATCAAAGACTTGGATATCAACAGGTTTTTGATATGCACAGACATCACTACGCCGACCTTTTTAAGAAGCTGGTTGAAGGAATGAAAGTGTTGTTTTGCACGGTTACATGTAAACAGGAATATTAGTGGAATACTCACTTTCATTAGCCATGTAAACAGCTTAGTCAGAGTATCGTCTTTTTCGGAATTAGGGCAAAAAATTGAATATTATGTGCATGTAAACGTAGCCAGTGTGTCTGCACTGGGAAAAACTGAAAGATGAAGTCATCATCACCCAAAGGGAAGGGACTACTTGTTAATAAAATGTACAAATAAAAACAAACTGTATGCCTGCAGTTTTTGCTCAAACAATAATTATTTATTTTACATTGTTTGTGTGTAATGTGTGTCTGTGTGTGTGATGAAATACTGACGTTTTCAAGGTCCCTCAAGAGGCTGAGGTAACCTAGCTACCGGAGTGTTTGCCTCCCTGTAGCATCTAGTGCTACCAAGGGGAATATTGAGAGTTGTAAACAGGTGTGTGTTTCCAAGTACACTGATCTCTCTAAAACGGCATTCTAAGTTTGAGTACACTTGTAAACCTTAGGCAGTGAGTTCACCTGGACACAAACATTAATTATCAAAATCTCTCTGAAGAACCCATCCTCCCTGTGTTAGACTCTTCCATCAAGCTTTTATCTTGCTCCTGATCAGTCTTCAGCTTTTCTTCTTTGCACTTTCTAGTTCATAACAGGAGGAGGAGTCTTAGAATCATCTTGAAGATACATTTCTCTCTCTCTTTGGACCTGGAATCTATACCACAACAACCACACCTTCACAGGAGCACAATCGCAAAAACAGACACTACATGCTGACCAATTGATGTCTGAGAACTACCAAAAGCCAGTAAGTTGCATTACTGAAGAGCACTAATGGACTGAAAAACAATCTGGGTGACAGAACTACACAAGCAATAAAAAAACAGCCAATGGAATAAAAACCAGTGGAGGACACCATCAGTGAAAATTTACTTTGAGCAGTCTTCCAGAGGTGACGGACAGCTGGCAGAGGTTGGAAGTGCCTCCAACAAAACCTGAGGAATATCGTCAACCAGTGTTTTACGCAACAACTCTGCGCAGTTCTATTGGTCTGCAACTCAACCCACTCGGAGGAGTTAACATGCTAAAAGCACTTGAACTCAAGTGAAGCTACCGGAGAAGTGGCTCTGGCCTGAATACACTCAAGAAATTACATCATGTCTTCCATACCAGGCAGGCTGATGGGCAAACCAAGTCCAAAAGGGGAGCAATCTACTTTGACGTTGACCCTGGCCATGTTATTTTTTCTCATAAGCAAACAAATGGGGAAACAGTCTAATTCCTTATTCATTGCCTTGATGAAACTCCTGCTCAGACTTCTTATTGATTACCTCGGTGGCAACGCTGTCAGTTACTTTCTTAAGATGTGAGGTTTTTCATCAACCCTTTCTTTTTCCCTTACTTCCTGCAGAACCCTTATCCATAAAGGCTAGAGGGGTTTGTCGGCAGCATTGGAACCTCACTGGATAACGCCATCAGCAAAAGCAAAACTTAGATAATTAAATAAATATCAAGAAGTAGTCAGATTCATAATCAAACCAATAGGTCTTTTTGGCTGTTGACCCAATGCAGAATAACAACTGTGGCCAAACCGAGCTGAAACTGTTGCCGTCTGGTAGTCCTGCGTAAGGGCCATGAGTGGAAAAACCTCGTCACAAGAACTTTTCTTGCTAAATGTGACTCCCAGATGCCAAAATGACTTCAAGCAAAAGGGAAAAGAGATGTTCCAGAGAACGTTGGGGAGTTGTTTGTTCAGCATTTTCAGAGGTAACATTATTTTCTGTTCCATCTTGTGTGTGTGATACTGAATGTCATCAACACCTACACAGCCGCCTACTTGCCAAATATGCACAGTGTGTACATTTATTTGACAGCATCTTCTGTGACACAGCAGTGTTTCATAGCAGTTGAGCAGACACCTAACAGACACAGCTTCTGTAGCTAAAAAACACTACACGATATTCCCATTGACAGTAGAGGATTTTTGACACACATTACAATTACAGTCCACCCAGACATAAATATGTCCGTACTCTGTGTGATAGCTACCGTTTTAGAGCCTATTCTACTAAATACTCACAGTTGCCGTTCCTATAGAGCAGGAAGGGATCCTGCAGCTGGAACTCCAGGTCTTTGTTGATCGGCTCCACTAGGTTCTCTGTGCTCAGTCGGTTCATGATGGTGAAACCATGGTGAGGCGAGGCAGACCTTGGATGAACAAAGATTGTAAACACTAAGATAATACTCTGGCAGTACAAAACATAACCATCACCTCCCTGATAGCACTTTACAACACCTTGCGCACTCTATTTGCGCACTATTTAGTAAAAGCTTTAAAATCTTACTTTTTCATGACCAAAAACTAGCAAACCTTTTTGACTTGCATCATTTTGAAATACAATAATCTAAATGAATATATGGAAAGGTAAAGTAATCTTTTATAAATAAATATAATCACTATTAAAATTGTATTTACATTTTCTGGTAACTGATGAAACAAAAGTGTTTGGTTGTGGGAGATGACTGTTGGTAAACAGTGATGATATACAATATATCCATTATTGATTAATCAACTATTTGGTTCTATAATTAACTGATGCATTATTTTGTATATTTATTTAGACTTATTTAGTTTAACCAAGCCAAAAAAACTGAACATAAAGAGTAAGGCAAACAAACAAATCTATCTATCTATCTATCTATCTATCTATCTATCTATCTATCTATATATATATATATATCTATATCTATATCTATATATATATATATACACACACACACACGTCTTACACACACACGTCTTTTCTTTCTAAACAATGTGCTTTCGATCTCAAAACTATAGACAAATATACAATCCCATGGAGTCTAATAAATAACCACTGTGTGCACAGGGCTGTAATAAAAAGCAAACAAGAGTTAATAAGATACGTCTCTAAACCATAGACTGTATAAAATATAAAATAGCTCTAAACGAACCACAGTAAATGGTTGTTTACAAAGACTGCGGCCTACACACGTGCGGCGTGCGCAGAATACGTCAAACGGCAGCGCAAAAAAACGTAACTCTAGTCAAGTAAACAACCTTCATGGTCGTTGTGTTAAATTGTTAACATCAAAAACAAATGAAATGCTTACCTTGCATAAACAAACAGGGTGCCCTCGATTTCGGTCTTCTCCTGAAATGACAAATTACGTTATGTGTCAAAAAGAACAATCCGCTAACGTTAATCGAAAACGTGCTAAATAATAGCAACGACCGCAGACTTTTAGCGTCACTAGCTAACTTATGTTAGCTCAGGTAAGATAACGTTACTTTTTAACAGGAAAGTAATGGAAACACTGACAGAAAGACACTGGTATCAAACCGGTATGCCAATTAACATATATGGATAAATTACAGTTTGACAAATACTAACAATTAACACAATTCTTAGTGTTTTCTAATGTTTTTATCAAGGAGCTAGCATTAGCATGCTAAGTGAATAACGTTACTTAGCTAGCATACTTTTGATGACTATTCACGAAACTGTTCCGGGTCTTTTGACAAACTTACCCATTCGTTCGCTTTGGAGTTGAAGTTGTAAAGAGCCACCTGGCCGGTAACATCGAGCAGCCTGTTAATGTACGGGTCTTGTCTCTGTAGAGCTGCTAAACTCATCATTTGTCCAGCATTTACGGTCTCCATCTTGTATGTGATTGTTGCTCCCGCACGGACGGATTTCTGGAGACACACGCATAACTTCCGCTGTCCCCGGAAATGACAGCTTTCAAAACATTTCTGAGAGATTTATTTATTCCGCAGAGATTATTTTATTATATAAAATCTGAAACATAATATAGGCCTAGGTCATTCTCAATTTGTTAGAGTGCCGTTTAAACGAAATATTTGTAGGAAATGATGGCCATGCCTTATGATCTTAGCCTAAGCCAGTGTGCTTTCTAAAATTAAACAGGTTAGCCTATATTACAAATAAACAAAATAAATGGAATTAAAATAATGATGCTCTTTGTTTTAGGTGCAAAATTAGCAATAATGTACAATAATTTGGCCAAATAATTTGCTAACTGCTTGGTGTGTGTAAACCTAATTAAATTAGGCTAAATTAAATTAAATTAAACCAATAAAACTAGCTTTACAATTCAGAAAGACATCGTATTAGTCAAGGGGACAATCAGCTGTGGGAGATAGCCTAGTTCTGATGATTTTTAGACACATTTGACTTTCATAATAATAAGTGAACCAAAGACAGAGATCATGTTTCTAAGAATTAAAGCTAGGCCATGTCGAAGTGAATTCCCAAAATCAAAATACCAAAAGCTCGTGACAAAAATATAAAATCAAGTGTGTCCATGGGCTTCCCCCCAATGCTTTTGTAATTATTTGAATATTTTACTTTAAAACCATCATCATCAAGATATAAACTTCGAAAGATAAACATACAATTCTCTGCTCGGTTATTTGGTCCAGTTGAGCTGCAGCTGCCTGCCTCATCTGCCTCTGTTGAGGGAACATTGGAGCAGAGATTATAATCGGAGGATTACGCGCTACCGTGAAACAGTTATCCTGCAGGCACAGGTAATCCAATCACTGTAACCTTCCAGCACAGCTCCGACAACCCATTTCCTCTCGAATCGCCGCGGAGTGAGGGCAGAAAACGGCGCTATGAGGCCCCAGAGAAGAGCCAGGTGACAGAATGCCGTTTATTATAAGGGGAAGACCCCTGAGGGGTAAGTCCAAGGACCTGGAAGAAACTCTGTAGGGCTTAAAGGATAGGATGAGGACATGGTGTTTATCGGGCTAACCAGAAATTACCCTGACAGGGTATAAATCAGAGTAATATAGCCTACAGAGCCTACTGTGTAACTACTTTTTTCACTGATCTGAATGATTTTTTGCATCATAATGAGACTGTGATATGGCTGCACGTAAAACATTGAACGAAAACATGGGCAGACATATGGATTAGGCAGATTCAGTAGGCCTAGGCGGCTACGTGTTGTTAAATGCTGTTTTAGCCATTGTTTTTAAATTATGTTTTTGTCTTATAGGCCTATACATTTAAAAAAAAAAAAAAACAGACGTAAGGTTTAATTTTGAGAGACCAAACTTGGACGTGACGTGGCCTTAATTTGTGAGTGTCTCTCTGTGTCTGGCACTGTGTCACATGCTTAATGTAGCCTATATAAACATTGTTAATATAATATATGCAACTAATTATTAGTAAAATGGCTTTACTGGTTTGTTGTAATCTCCCCAGTTTTTTATAAAGATGGATTTCTTGTCTCCATTCACATCATAATTTATTCGTGACTATTTTGGAAGACTTTGTCCGTCTAAAAACATTTGGCAATGCTGCCAGACTCCATTATTGAGTTGAGATGTTTAATAAAATACGCGCTTTCGACGTATAGGCTAGTGGGCAGCAACAGGTGCATATCCAGTTTGGATGTGATTCCAGTAGCTGCCGTCTGTGATTGCTCTAACTTGTTTCTGTCCATCTCCAGACTGTGAGAATAATTGACAGCAGTGGATTGACTGCTGCTGTCAGCGCGTCCCCTCGGATCCGCCGTGAATCTGCAGGCGGGCACCCGGATGTGGCGAAAATGTTTGGCGCTCCTCTCTCAGGGTTTGCGCTGAAAACATTTTATAATTCAGGTTAACGGATCGGTTCAGGCTCGCGCGTTGACACCTTTGGATGTTTTTCTTCCAACGATGAGTTGGATTTAAAACGAACATTTTCAATGTGGATTCGAGGATGCAAGAAGCAGATGAACAGTCTGAAGGTAAAAACCGTGCGTGGAGCGCAGGAGGAGAGTTGGAGCGCTGCGAGAGAGGAGAGTGGGCGAGAGCGCCCGTTTGGTTTATTCTATTGATGTCTGTTAATTCTGTGTAATTATATGATCTAAGTTGTGTCTGCGTCCAGGATTTCCCCCCAACTTATTGTAGTCAACAGATTGAGAATTGACATTATAAGCGCTTGTTCTAGCTGCGTGATTGTAATGACAGCAGGCGTGAAATCCATTGGGAAACGAGTTGCTGCTAGTTGTCCGAAAAATGGTTGACTATGTTTGGTCTAATATTTGTCAAGTGGTCGTTTTTGAACCATGCAACAGCTTGGGGAGGATGCTTTAGATTGGTGCGCCCTAGACGTGGTGCAAACAAACACATAGTGACATAGGTCAAAGTAAAGTCGAGCACAACTGCAGATAGTCAACAGTTGTTGTACAGCACCATGACAGATGTGCGACGTCCAGCAGAACTGCTGAGATTATTCCTGTTACATCCCAGAAATGGCAGAGAAGCTGAAAGATTTCCCTTGCTATTTTACAGCTGTTATGTCGTGGAATGAGGAAGGGCGGCTGCCCTGCAGAGTTATTATTCTCCTAATTCAATTTGTGTTGAAATAGCCTATGTTTTCAGTAAAACAGTCAAAAATAGATAAATCACTTGAATTCAGGCAACAGATCAACATTAGTTTTTAAATCTCATTTGTTCACCCTTTGTTCATGAGGGGCTTCATTCAACTTTCCCTCTCTCTGTCTTTCTCCGTCTTTAACAGTTATGGTGTTTTGAGATACATTTCTGATGAATGATCAGTGTTTTTTTTTTATTGGATCATCTCAGTGTGAGAGCTGTTTCAGTCAGATGACATAAAACGTTGGTTAGCTGTGATAGTAGTCTGATGATTCTGCTGTAGAGCTGCAGTGAACCAAAGTGACTGTGTCAAGGGCACTGTCTTTTTCACTCGTGGTTTGCATTGATTTTAATGACTCTGTCTGTCATTAATGCAGGCTGTCCTGCTCTCTCTCTCTTCCACACTCTTTCAAACCAATCTTCTTCTTCTTCTTCTTCTTCTTCTTCTTCTTCTTCTTCTTCTTCTTCTTCTTCTTCTCCTCACTTTTTGTCCATCTTGTTTCTACATATTTTCCTTCAAATTCAAATTCAGCTTTCATCTTCTGTTTTCCTGGTAGACAGTTACATACATTGTCAGCACATATTAAAGTTGTACAAGGCAGTATTTTAATGGGAAATTACACTGCTCCTATGAATAAATGAAGTTCTTTCACTCTGCTCACAAACATGGAAAACTTGTCATCTATAAAAATTGAAATACAGTATACATCCTTTACCTCACAACAAGTTACTTATTATTGCATCCCTATAGGCCTATTCTAATACAATTTCAGCAGTATATGACATTAATTATTTTCATTGTCGATTAATCTGTTGATTATTTTCCCGATTAATCGATTAGTTGTTTGGTCAATAAAATGTCAGAAAATGGTAGAAAATGGTGACATTTTTTCCAAAGCCCAGGATGACGTCCTCAAATGTCTTGTTTTGTCCACAACTCAAAGATATTCAGTTTACTGTCATAGAGGAGTAAAGAAACTAGAAAATATTCACATTTAAGAAGCTGGAATCAGAGAATTTCTACCTTTTCCAATAAAAAATGACTTAAAATCGATCATCAAAATAGTTATCGATTAATTTAATAGTTGACAAATAATCCGATAAATCGTTGCAGCTCCAGTTAAATGACACCTATAATTTTGAGTTGTTAATGTTAAAGCTGCTATGTGTAGAATTTGGGGCCTCCTAGTGGTGGCATTAAAACGACACAGTGGCAGACAGCAATGTACATAGCAATAACTAGGGAGGAATGGACTGAGAGCAATATATAGACTGCATTTTCAGTAAGGTTGTTTAATTATTCTACAAATAAAACTGTAGGTAGGCCTAATCATTAACAGCTGGTTTCCTGAAATGCAGACACAACATCAGCAGTTGCCATGGGGACATGATGTTGGCACATGTTTTTGTTTAAACTCACACATTTACAGTCTCAAAATGTTATCACCATTTTGTCTGTTTCCCACCCTCTCCCTCCAGGGGCACAGCATGCCAGCAAAAGGACCACTCACTCCACCGACGCCTCGGCTCTCTGGTCAGAAAGCCACACCCATCTGCACCAGCTCCATCCAACTGAGCCCTTGCAGGCCCCGCCCAGCACTGGAAAGCCCGTCGGCTCCTCTTGCGGCCTCCTCGGGTCCAACAGTGGCATTCAGGACCCCGATGGCACTGGTTCCGGTGTTAGCCCCGTCCTCGCTTGGCATACCGCCATTAGCGCTGCTCGCCAGGCGCAGGGCGATGTTGCAAAGCCCGAGATAAGTTCACAGCCCTCAGTGTGCACCACTGGACCAGCTCCTGTGGGCTCACTAGCACAGAGGAAGAGGCAGCAGTACGCCAAAAGCAAAAAGCAGGGAGGTTCTACAAACAGCAGGCCACCCAGAGCTCTGTTCTGCCTCACCCTAAACAACCCGATCCGCAGAGCTTGCATCAGCCTGGTGGAGTGGAAGTATCCTTTAGCCCTGAGACAGAGGCTCTGGTTAAATGGATGGATGGCAGATGCTTTGGGTGTCTGCATGGATTATGCTTGTTTGTTTGGATAGATTGCTTCATAGCTTAGTGAATGGATGGTTGGGAGGTTAATGAATGAATGTATCCTTAAATGAACTTAATCTGCCCTGGTACCTTGGACCATAACTAATATTGTTACAATAAATATGGCCTGTAGGCTACAAGTGCTGAACTTTAAATACATAAAAGATAGCTTTGTGCGAAAGATCAGTTGGGTTGATCGATGAATTATTTAATGAGATAGGCATACTGATTAATGAATGAATGGATGAATTAGTAAATTAATAAATAATGGAACAAATATGCTTTATTTGTTAGCTTTTGATATTTTCTTAGGCTTTACACCTTATTCAATTGTTATCAGGTGCATTTAATTGCATTGTTATATTACTTTGGTGTGTACCACAGTAGGTTTTTCTCTACCACTGTGAGAAAGACAAGGAAAACAAGAAGACTTTTTCAGAGAAAATGCAAGGATTCATCAAAAAAGACACAAAATACACAATATAAATAAGCACAGCTGTTATTAACTTAATCACCTTAAATGTACGATGCCCTGCTAGGTCCAAGGATTTACTAACTTCTAAAACTATATATATTTTTTAATGTCTTTGTTTGAGATAACTATGTTCCTTAACAGTTTCTTTTTCCAGACCATTTGATATCTTTATACTGCTGTCTATTTTTGCCAACTGTGTGGCCTTAGCCATTTACATCCCCTTCCCCGGAGACGACTCCAACTCTACCAACCAAGAACTGGTGAGTGGCACTGGAAAATACAGAACCAAGGCTTGGTGATGTAATGGATAAACTGGGGTTTGCTGAAGTAAATTGTACATCCCTTATTACACACTACTGCCATGTTTATATCCCTGTTGTTGTAAAAATGCAAATTTTTTCACATCTGTAAGAGTAAAATACATACACATAAAAAAAGCAGTGGAAATAGGAAGATCAGCAAAAATTTAATTAAAAAAGTGCCTTTTTAGTTTACTTTAGAAGCAGTGAGAACATTCAGAACAAGCTTGGTGTTGCCTGTCATTGATGCCACAGCACTTGAATTTGTTTGAATACAAGAGATGCCTTCACATTTTTCTTACTTAACCCTAGTGGTATCAAGCCATACAGATAGTTTAGTTTTTTTCACACATGCACTGTGCTGCTAGCTGCTCGTGCCTCTATTTGTCATCAGCCAATGACACACAAAGGCTATAGACATAACACCTTTGAATGAGTGTGACTGGCTTGACGTGTCCGTTGCGTCAGAGGGCTTTCCCAGCAATATTTGGATAGATGTGTCGGGTTTCACAGTTTTGTTGACACACACAATTAATGGTGCATGCACACACACACACACACACACACACACACACACACGCACAGCGGGTCATCCCTCTGTGTTTCACAGCAGCTCCCCATGGTGCGAGAGCAGCACTGAGGTGAAAAGACAGAGAGGCAGTGAGAGTAGAAATGCAGTTTGTTTTGGTGCCTCCATAATTACAGTGTATTCTTACAGCATTAAACCATTAACAAAATAATAATATATAACTTTATTTTACAGACTTAAGGTCCAGATAAAAAAGTACACATAACATATTACAATTATGACAATTATAATTACCAGTGAATACAATATGAATATATATATATATATATATATATAGATTTGATTACGTGTTACACCCAAATGATATTCTTTTTTAAATCTACAGCAAAGCAAGCAGTTTAATATTTCTTTACTAAGACTATTGCTGTGAAATACAAGAGTACGAAATCTTGTTCTAAGTATGTATTTGTATGTGTGAAATTCATGAAAAAACGTTTTACTCAGAGGCCTTTTTCACAGCGGACATTTTGACTTGTCATAGTAGAAAAAGCACAGGTGTTAGTAATGCCATTAACGATGACTCTGTTCTATTGAAGTGTCTTAGTAAGTCATGCCAGTGTGACAGTGAGTCAGCATGCATAATACCAGGATCCTGAAACTGAAGCAGCTAAATGGAATTTAGCCATCATCACTTGTATTATTTGCACCTGTGCTTTTACTACCACGACCTGTCAAAAGGCCAGTTTGGTAGGACAGGTGTTGTCACTTATCTTTGCTTGATTAGACCTCTTGAGTGTGCTTGATTGACATTTCCCCCCAATGTCCTGTTAGGGTGGTTGCATCTGTTTGGATGGGACGCGTATCATTCTTAAAAATTCATGAAATCTGAGCTCACTTAATTCCCAGCATTACTCTGCCACATTTCAACTGGAGCAGAGGTCTAATTAGCCAGAATAACGGTACACCTGTGTGGGTGTGTCTTCAGAATCAGGAACATTTTGCTCATGACTAACTACCCGTCTTATGCTGCATCATACAATATTGGCAGAATGGGAAAACCTCCTATTGTTTATTATTATTCCAAGATGGTTTAGCCTTAAAGTCACATCATATAAACACAATAAATTCCCTGTTTTGTTTTTCGAGTAAAACCAGATATAAACAAATGGTGTTTAGCTTCTTTCTAAATTTGCTGTAGAGACTAAATTAGAGTTGCAGTTGGATTTTACTTGAATGTAATTGCAGTGATGGTGACTTTTCAGCTTTTTGCCAGTAGTTTGTTTACACTTATGTAGTTATTTTCATCAAGAATATCAGAAATTAATATCTCCAACTCAGAATAAAAACTCAGAGGTTTTTGCCCCTTGGCTGCTCGTAATTACGGTCGGACATAAACGCTGCATTACACACAATTCAGGTTTTTGAGAAAGACATTTGTAATCAGCATGTAGTTTATTAGCTAGGTCAACAGTTTATTATTGGATTCTCTTTTTGTTGTTGTGTTGGTGTGATGGTCAACAAAATGTGGGACTTTGTCACTGGGGTCGCTCCCGTTTCCAACCGACAGTCAACATTGGTTTCTTTTAAACATAACCACCATTTTTCCAATTGTAAAAAAGTAGTACCTTTAACCCCAAAATTGGGCTTTAATGTCCTTGTTGTTGTGTGATGTTTGTGTTTGTAATCAGAACAAAAGTAGACAGAACAAATAAAGTCTAAAAAAAAGACATTGAGACCCTGCATGTGCTTGTGCTGTAGAGAATTTGTGGGTATATTCACTTTACTTCAACAAAAATCATTTCACCGCAGATGTTTTGCCAAAAGAGCAGTTTCATTTCTTTGTTAGTAGTTTAATCCTGCAAGTGTAGCAATGTCCTCAGAAAACTTGTCATGCAGTGCAAACATTTGTATTTTTCTTTGAGGCTGGCAAGTGACTTCATATGGGATTGTGTGTGTGTGTGTGTGTGTGTGTTACAGTGATAGACGGAAACCGAAACGTGGCATTTTCCCTCAACAGATGGGGATTATTCACTGTCCAAATCATCACTCACTGCTCAATGTACAGTGTGTGTGTGTCTGCGTGTGAATGTGCAGCTTTGTTTGGTCACCGTAAATATTTTATCAGTGGTGTAAATAATGTATTGTTTTACTAACTATGGTAATAATTATATGTACTTTAGATAGAGACTGACCTTGTTTCATTGTGGTCGTTGTTGATATACTGTGGTTTTACATAGAATTGGTTATTCACAGGGTAGGTGCTTGTAGGAAATCTTTCATTTGATTTTATGCAGAGCACAGAATTTGAATCTCAGAATTTGATTGATTGTGTCCATTCAATAAATGCAATCTTTGGCATTTGCACATTTAATGGCAGCCACTGTGTGAAATAGTTAAGAAGTTAAGAAATAAATGTTGCTTTTTAACTTACTTCTGCAAAATGCTTTGAAAATGCTATGCAACATTATGCTCGATATTCTGCTCAAATTTGAAAAGCTTATGAAGTGGTCCTTTGGTCCAATAGCAATTAATTGAAAAATGTAAAGTAAATGTTCCACTCAAACCAGTATTTCAAAAGTATCAAAGTGTCCATAGCACTTTCTCAAACCACTTCTGCAACATAATCCATTTCTCCTCTGTTCACCCGCATTATGTTCCAAATATAGCTAAATGCACCACTTAAATTGGTTGCTATGTAAGCAAACATATTTTAACAATATACATTTACAGACCATTAACAACATATTCTAAAGAGGCCAAATGTGTGTTTCCTTTTAATTCATTCAAGTTCTGGGGAACATGGGTTGTCTCTCTCACCCAAGTAGTATTTCCACAACTACAGCTTCATCCTTTTTTAGAGAGCGTGTAGGAGTTTGATCGGCTCCTTCATAGCAAAGGATGGGAAAGAGGAAGAGAAATAGACAGCTCGGGGACAGCTACGGCAGCTAGAATAGGTCCTCACATGAACTTGCTATGAAAATGAGTAGAAAGTGGTTTTATTATTTGTTTTCTGGCATCAACTCGTATTGCATTATATCCATATGCACTTTAGTAATTCTCCAGGTTATTAAGTCAGTTGTGGATTCTAGCTGCTTAGCTAATTCAGTTTTATGCTACAGCTTTCAAAATGCCATGGCATACAAATAACAAAATCTTCACTGTGTTTGATGACCTTATTATGTTTATGCTTGATTTTCAAGCTGAACTTGGCGACTGCATGAATAGTAGGTACCAAAATAATCTAAAAATATGTGGGATGGTTTGGAAAAAGGTCTGCAGTAAGTGTATTTGACCTCTAGCCATTTCTGCTCCTTTGTTTTAAATAAGATTTTGTATCCCATTCATACAAGTAGAACATATCATTTAGGACTGTTGGTAAACTTGTGTGTTCAGTGAAGAAATGTCACTGCTCGTTCTGAGTTTATGGGTCTGTGCTACCGTTTATTTGAGTATGTTTTATTTTATATAAGAGATTGTGTGCGAGTGTGGGGACTGAGTGTGCAGGAGGAGAGAGAAAGTGTGTGTGTGTGTGTGTGTGTGTGTGTGTGTGTGTGTGTGTGTGTGTACGAGTTGTGTGTGTGAGTGTCGAGGTTGAGGGATTAAGCTGGGCAGTGGATTAGTCGTCAGTAAATGAGTGGAGGTTGCAGAGAGAGAGGGGCGAAAGAGAGAGATGGATGGATGGATGGGAGGATTGGTGGATGGGTGGAGAGATGTAGGGCGGGAGCTTATAAGTGGGAGGGTCCATCCATCCATCCATCCATCCATCTGCCAAATTAATGTCTTTATATGTTTATTTCATTACATTTATTTGTCAGGGGCCATGTTCAAAACCATTACTCTTGAACAAAAAGCAGAGATGCTCTGTATCAGTTAGCTATGAGTTACTTTTCATCAGGTGTAAAACTAAACGCCCAAATCAGAATTTGACAACATGATAAGTACATGATTATCCTTGCAAAAGGCTTAACATTTTTTTCTTCAGATTTTCACAAAAATAATGAGTATAACAGATTTTCATCTTGTTCTAGCCACCATCGTTTAAAGGTCCAATGTGTAGGAATTTCTCCCATCTAGTGTTGAGATCATATATCGCAATCAACTCTCTCGCACCACGCAGTTCAAAGTACGTATTACAGCTACGGTAGCCTTCACGCTTCAAAAAGCCGGTCTCTTGCTCTTTTCAATATCCTTCTTTTTCTGGGCGAAGAAGAAGATTCCTGTTCCTGAAATTTGGATTTTGAATATGTGTGGTCCTCCATGTTTCCTTCTTCAAACTTGGCGGGGCCGGGAAGCAACGATACCCATTAGCAGCATTAGCAGCACCTGTGAGTTTATCATTGTTATAGCGAAAACGCGAAAGGCGGAGCAATATGTCCTGTATGTCCCTTACCGGCTAACGTATTTCAAGATGGCGCATGAATATGGAGCGTCTACCCATAGACAGTATATAAGAGTGGACCAACAGATCCCGTTGCTCTGGACGGAGACCAGTGAAGGATATTAGAAGCACTTTTCCAGTGAGCGCCGAGCGTTACTGCGCAGCCTCCAACTGAGAGAGACGACGTAAATGTGACGTGAGCAACCTGTCTGAAAGTTGTAAGTCTTCTGGTAGCTGTGCCAAGAGAAATCTCAATCATTCCCAATCTTGCAGAGATGGAGAGCGTAGGTATATGTAAGGAGATAACATAGACACAGGCTAATTATTGCTAACTAAAATGCTAGTTAACATTAGTAATTAAACTTAAACAGCTAATGTAAGTCGAAACTGTCTGCGAGCTTCTCCTGTACTATACGGTAATTCCTCTACTATGCGCCAGTACGTCCCATGGTTATGACACAATCGTTAGCCTATTTTTACAAAAACGTCTGCTACGGAGCCATAACGTGAGGTACAAGGTAATGGAGATTTTTATACATTGTCGTGTTTCTTTAGAAATAAACAATGGACAAATGAAGTCTTTAAACGCTTCAGATGTAAAGTTATTCGCTGTCAAAGTGGCGTCAAAATTAATAGTCAATGGAATGCTAACGGGGGGTGAGTGCTTATTAGCATCAAAATGGCGCCATAGGAGGTTCGGGTTGTGAGGAGACGCTTACCCCCTTGCGTCTACCCCAGTTCATGTGAATGCAAATGTAAAATTTCATGAAAAAGGACAAGTTTGTGAACGGGCAACACAGATTTTGATAATGAACAACTAAACACTTTACACACTGGACCTTTAAAGTAAGCAGGTAAAACAGCTCAGAATAGGATTCCAGTTAAGAGTTAAAAGTGGAGAAATAAGTTGGGGAGAAACCACAACAGAGCCTCTCATTATGCAACAAAAATAATTAGATAAATAAATAAAAAAATAATAAATAAACAAAACTGCCAAAAAAAACAGTGAAACAAAATATTTGTGCAAATGGCATTGATGCAATCTGACCAGTTTAACTTGGAGTTATGCAAGAGGACATTAACAAAAGAAAGAAATATGTGTAGAACTCGATTAGCTTTTTTTGTAGAGACTCCTCACTCAGTTTAGACTCTCAAGCACTGATCGTAACTGAAATGTGTTCAAACAAACAGGAGAAGTGCAAGTTCATCAAAATAATGTGATATGTTTTGTTATTCTGCATGTGTTTCTGACATACTGTAGCTGTCAGCTCATGTTGATTTTGCTCATGAATTACATGCTAGGATAGATATCGGAAGCCATTCAAAATATAACATGCCAGAAGCAATTTGAAATTGATCATGAAGGCCTCGGTTTTCTTACATGTGACCTTTTGTTTTGTGTGTTGCTCCCACTCTCGTATCATGCTCTCTCTTCATCTCTTCATTACTCTCAGATTACTAATCTGTCTTTCTATCTACTTAACTGGCTCAGTCTCGTCCTACACTTTCCATTCTTGTTTTCCTCTCCGTCTTCTCTCCTCTATTTAACACACCCCACCTCCTTTTCTCTCCACTCCCCCACCCCCACCTCCTCTTCCTGTGCAGAGTGGAGAATGATTAATTTCCCATTAAGCCGGTTAGTGATTTAGCAGACTTATGACGGCCCATTTGACCGCTAGCTGACTAACATACACGGTTGATCAGCTCACAGTCCCATAAGAGTCCTATATTAATCTGCTGTATGAGTGTAGTAAGAGGCGGTGTGTGTGTGTGTGTGTGTGTGTGTGTGTGTGTGTGTGTGTGTGTGTGTGTGTGTGTGTGTGTGTGCACGCTCTATCTGAGCACCTGCTGTATATAGAAACCTGGCATGAAGTGAAGGGAGCAGCTGTGATAGTCAATGAGAAATGTATTGTAAGTGCTATAGTGCATTGAGGATGTTTTAAATTGATACACTAGTCTGTGGATAATTAGCAACAATAAAAAGAAGTAGAATGAAAAGACTGACTTGTAATTATAAGCAGATTTGTTTATATTCTATACATTAAAAATGTCTTCAGAGTATCATAAGATGAAGTCAGTTACCCGTAACTGGTTGTGTATGCATTCTGTCCTCATCTATGGAATCCATTTTAACTGCATGTTGGTGAGCCTTCACATGAACAGCATGAGTCAGAGATCAAAGGGTAAGTAAGATTTTGGCTAATGCAGGGTTGGATATCGGAGTTGAAAGCATGGTAACAAACCACATAATTGTCTGATTAAAACCATAGGCAGACTCTGCAGCAGGAGTGTATCACTGTGCCTGAGTCATGACGTCTAGTAAAGCACGCAACAGGAAACATCCAGATTCAGACTTCACCTAAATTTCATTTACTTAAAAAAAAATGTTATAGCTAATTCTTTTAAACCTGCCTGCAAAAATGAAATCTCCATGGTAATTCTTCCAGCCCAATTTCAGCTCCAGTTATGCAATTTTGAGAAAATTCCAGAGTCCTGGTTTAAGGTCTTACTGTTTTGTCTCAATCAATTATCAGATGAGATTATATATTAAACCTTGATGATTGTCAAGCAGTGCCGTTTTGTTTCTCATTAGTTTTAGGTTTTTGCCTTGAAGGGATTCATTTTGCAGGAGATTTAGCATTGTACTTTTGACCACTGTAATACTGCCCAAGAAACAAGCCCAAGAAAAGTACCAGTACCTAAAAAACATACTGTACACCTTTTTAATAATATGAATATGAATATATTTTTCAGACATACAGCTTTTCTTAGTGTTACCATCATGAAAGTGAGGACAATCCATCAAAACAAATACATTAGAGCACAGGACATGGTGTTGTCACATAATGATTCTTTTGTCTGCACATTCCTCCTTACTGTGATTCCGAAACATGTTTGAGTTGGTTGTATAGCAGCAATCATAAGACCTGAATGCTGTAAGGTGGGCCAAACGGGTTGGGTGGGCAGGGTGATCTATGTATGACGTGTGTTTTTTTGTTTGCGTGATTCTGAGAACAGAATGTCAGGTTGCGTCATTTTTCTCTTAGTCAGGGATTAAAGGTTTATAGAGGAAGGGGAATAAGAGTCACACTAAGCAGCACACTGCTCTATCAAGCATGTGTGTGTGTGTGTGTGTGTGTGTGTGTGTGTGTGTGTGTGTGTGTGTGTGTGGGCGTGTCTTTTTCATGCGCGTGTTGTTAAGAAAGACAAAGAGAGATAAAGATACAGACTTAGAAATCATAGGTTGTGTTTTGCAGTGAGGGTTGGGAAATAATGAAATATTACAGACTTTCAGTGAAATCAAATTGAGATTTTATCACACAAAATTCTGTTGACAGTGGAAACATGGGATCACAACAGTTTGTTTATTTATGTGATTCTGCTTATGTTTGCCATATTGTGATGCATCTATATAACATTTTATTGTGAGGCGGATTTCAGTCATATTTGTATTGTATTGGGCTCACAGTATCAGCTGTCATTTTAAAGCATCAAAAACGAGCGCGAAAGAGGGCGAGAGAAAGAGAGAGATCAATTGATTGTATTGGTGATCAGACTAGGGCAGCGTGTGACTGGTTTTTGACCTAGCAAGTTGTCAGCCTTTAGGGCAGTATTTTGATACAAACTACACAGAGTCAAACACTATATATGCATCCCCACACACATTCACTTCCAAATGTCTGTCATTTTGTAATAATTTTTGTCTTTAGTCTGTTTGCACGTCACCATTTCTATGTGTATACTGCATGTGTGTGTGTGGGTGGGTGTAAGGAAGGATGTAGGTGTCTTTATGTGCGTGTGCAGTATGTGAGGTGAAGTCCTCTCATTAACAGCCAGGCATAGGAAAGCATGGATGGTGTGTTTGTGTGTGTGTGTGTATGTGTGTGTGTGTGTGTGTGTGTGTGACTGGTACATCTTTGGAGATGAGATGGATTTTTTATTAAAAGATTGTTCTGGGTATCGGTGAAGACAGTCATGTCTCATCTGTAAGTCATAAAACTCATAAAATAAACATGCGTCTCGCTATTCCTGTTATAAAGTTAAAAAAATAAATGAACACTTTCCCAGCACATGTTTTGTATTCAGTGGTCAATGTTTTATTGTATTATTCAAAGTCAAGTATTACATTCCTGCCATTGCCATTGTTTAGGGGGGGACGCATATTCGGCCATGTTGGTCCATTGCTGTGTGGGTCAGTTGGCGTTGACAGTCAGGAGATAACATCATACAGTGTGTAGTGTTAAAAGAGGCTAATCGCTTTCCTTCTGATCAAGTAGCTGCTTGTTCTCGTTCATATTGTTATGAACATTAAAACATTTTTACAACTGGAACCAGGATTGTTAGTCAGCCCATTAATCCTAGGCTTTTATCCAAAACAGGCCAAAGTCAGAGTGAGGGAACATAGTTTTTAATAAACGTTTTAATCAAGTCCTCACATTGTTTTTCATCCAGATGTCCACCAAATGAGAATGTGATAATATGGGACTGCATATGCTAAGACTTAACACTGTTTTGTTATTTCATTGATTATATTTCAATAAATCTATCTGTAGGAGACTTTTGAGCATTTAGCTCACGTCTTGATTTACCAGATTGGCAGAAACCTGCAGCATTAAGGGGATGGGGAGATAAAGGGATGGATAGTGGGTGGGATAGTGTGTGTGTGTGTGTGTGTGTGTGTGTGTGTGTGTGTGTGACACCGTTAAAGTAGCCCCGGGACATCTGTGACCATACAGCTTTATTAGAGTACTTACATCAATGTGAGTCATTTCCTTTCTTCTCTGAGCTGTCACTCCTTTTCTTCATCATTATCATGTGTTAAACATAGATTCTCTGTATAACTACAACAAACATGCGCACAAATGTACTGTCTGCTAAATCCAACCTCTCCTTGAAACATTTGTTTTAGTGGGTGAGGGCATACTGCTCATCAGTAAATGCTTTTCTGTAACACCACCTGGGAGGCAAAATTATATTACTTTTAATGAACAATATACTAAATTCTGATATATATATATACACACACACACACACACACACACACACACACACACACACACACACACACACACACACACACACACACACACACACACACACACACACATAGTGGTTCCAAAATAAATGTATGCTGCTTACAAAATTACAAAACACTCAACTGTGCAAACTTACAAAGATCCCACTTAAATATTTATTTTAGATAAGAATTTCCTAATTAAAAAAAAGGTTACTGAATACTCTCATTACTTTCAGGCACACAATCACTAGGCCTGAAAATAGTGATACGGTTTTATTAATGACCTTTTGCACAGCAGACATTTTGACATGTCATAGCAGAAAAATCACAGGACTTGTGCGGGCATGTCTGAGCGTTATGCAAGTGTTTGTGTATTTCAAATGGAGCCAGGAGATTTACAGGTTTTTAGGACGTTGGGTGACAGATGCCCAGATGTCAGGAGGCCTGTTGGACAGACTGCTTAGCACCCAATGGCCCAGGAACCTCTCTCTCTTACTTTCTGTCTCACACAGTCACATACACACACTACCATTTTAAAGCTTTATACTCCAAATCCACATTTTGTTAAGACATTAGCCACAGAGCACACTTAATGTTAAGCCTTGTACACCAGAGTGAGTGAGTAAAAACAACAGTGTTCTGCTGGACTTGACCCAAATCGCTGTCTGCTGAGTAGAAGCTGGATTGAATTTCAACGAAAAGATGAGGAACAAAAGGCAAATAGTATTCATTTTATACACATTTGGGCACAAAGTGAGGCACGTTAGTATACCACACTCCACATGAATCTGCCTGTGATGGGCACAGCCAGGTGTGTTTAATATGAACAAGGAAAATAAAATAATATTTTCACTGCATCTGTCTTTAAAATAAATTTAGTTACAAGGACGTTTACTTCAGCTGTTATTTTTTGTATAAAAATAGCAACTAATATTAAATGACGTAAAAAGAAACACAAAAATCTGTTATTGTCTCGATTAATCACAGTGATTGATTACATCACATTATTCAAACGACACTGTTCAAAATGAATAATTAAAGTGGCATTAGATTGAATGACCAGGATATGATGAAGGGGAGATTATCTGTTACAGCTAAGCAGGTTTATGGCTTGTGGGATAGATGAGAACTTAAATCTCTTTGTAACGTGCAACAGTTTTCTCCTTTACAGTTGGATGCTTGGCTGTGCAACTCATGAACTAGCATTTAAGATGAAATTGAAAATATTTGAATTTGAAACATGAATTGAAATTGAAAATATGTTACTGTTCTGTCACAGCAAGAAAGGCCTGGATATGAGTCTTCAATACAACTGTATTCAAAAATGACTCTACTATTGTAAACAAATAGCTTTTATTATATTTTGTGCAATAGGACTTTTAGCATCTCAAATGGAAGGGTTTTACCTCTATCACCATGACCTTATTCTCCTCTTCAGCTCAGTATAGTACACTTTGGCTGTGTAACTCAACTTGGCCCTAAAATATTGCAGACACATTGTATAACTAGGCCAACTCTTGACCTCCAGACAGTCGGACCATCTTCAGTTGTAATTTTCATTTCAAATTAAACACTATATATATACAGTATCTCACAAAAGTGAGTACACCCCTCACATTTTAGTAAATATTTCATTATATCTTTTAATGGGACAACACTGAAGAAATTACACTTTGCTACAATGTAAAGTATTAAGTGTACAGCTTGTATAACAGTGTAAATGTTCTGTCCCCTCAAAATAACTCAACACACAGCCATGAATGTCTAAACCGCTGGCACAAAAGTGAGTACACCCCTATGTTAAATTCCCATAGAGGCAGGCAGATTTTTATGTTTAAAGGCCAGTTATTTCATGGATCCAGGATACTATGTATCCTGATAAAGTTCCCTTGGCCTTTAGAATTAAAATAGCCCCACATCATCACATGCCCTTCACCATACCTAGAGATTGGCATGGTTTTATGTCGGTTAGCCTAATAGCTGGTTTGATTTGCATTGAGAGATGATTTTATGGAAAGTACCCCATGCCAATCAGCACATTTACACTGTTATACAAGCTGTACATTTAATACTTTACATTGTAGCAAAGTGTAATTTCTTCAGTGTTGTCCCATTAAAAGATATAATGAAATATTTACTAAAATGTGAGGGGTGTACTCACTTTTGTGAGATACTGTATATATATATATATATATATATATATATATATATATATATATATATATATTAGGGCTGTCAAACGATTACATTTTCTTAATCGCGATTAATCATTGAATTTCTATAGTTAATCGTGATTAAAATTCTATTATTTTGCATTTCAGAACTGTTTTTAAGTACATATTAACAATGGAAAGCCATTCTTACCAGTGTATCTTGATTGGGAATCAAATTAATGCAAAGAAAGTGACTTTATGAACTTGATTTTTGATTTTTGATTTGAACGCACCGTCTGTGTTTTTCCAACAACAGCAGCTGCATATTATTACATCCCGGTGTTGGAATCCTCTACAGTGAAATACAGACACACTTTACACCGATTAGCGTTAGCTGTCAGCATTGTAACCGTGTTTAATCCAGCTACTAGCTAGCGGTAGGCTAATGTTAGCTGCTGTCGAGTATAGTGTTAACTAGCGTCATGTGCAGCGATGTTTCTGTTTCCCGTAACGTCCGTTTTCAGAGCATCAGAGAGAAGTGCAGGCATATCAGTGGCACCGGAATGAGGCACCGAAATCCGCGTTGCTATTCCTGCAGCAGCAGGATGTGTTACAAGGAAGTACGGCAAAATAGTAGCCTGTTAGGCACGACGCAAAGCCGAGTGAAGTGAAAATAAATTAATAAATGGCGGCATGCGATTAATACGATTAAAAAAAATTAACGCATTATGCTCGACCCTTAATCGCATCGCGATTAACGCGTTAATGCTGACAGCCCTAATATATATATATATATATATATATATATATATATATATATTTACTATGCATGTACTCTATATGTATTTTAACTAGCTGAGTCTTCACATTCATTGTGTTGCTCCTTCACCTCATTTTACATACAGCGCAGCTGCTGCCGTGACAACTGTGGCCATGGAGACTTGTGGAGTATCCGATGAGTAGGCTCTTTAGAGCAGAGGGAAAAGATGGAGAGGGGAGAACAAGGGGAACAGGAAATTGAGGAAAGAGTGTTCAACAGAGGGCACAGGGGTGATGGGAGAACAAGGAGGAGATGAGTAAGAAAAGAGGGGATGACAGAAGGAGGGAGAAGAGGAGAGGTCAAGATGAGAGGGGATAAAAGAGGGAAGAATTAAAGAGGAGGAGAGAAGGATGGGTGAAATTAGAGTAGGAAGGATGAGAGGAGAGGAGTAAAAAGAGAGAAAGGATGAAGAGTGTAGAGGAGAGATGGATAAATTAGGGGAGACGTGATAAAGAGAGAAGATTAACTTGCTTTCTTCTTTGTCTCCCTCTGCTTTGAATGAGCCCCTGCTGTTTATCTCTTATTAACATGTTTAAACTCACTCAGCTGCTAATTGAAGTAATGCTGTTTTGAGCAGCTTTGATCAGCAGCAGTAATGTGTGTGTGTGTGTGTGTGTGTGTGTGTGTGTGTGTGTGTGTGTGTGTGTGTGTGTGTGTGTGTGTGTGTGTGTGTGTGTGTGTGTATCATCACTTACAGACGGATGAAGCCATGTCACCGTGTACATCACTGTTTACTTTTCATAGCGAGGCAGATCTCTGCTGCTGTCGTCAATCTTAATTCCAACTCTGGATTAGTAAGTAGCTCTTGGTGGTAAGCCAGTACCGACGCGGGCTGCTTTGACTGTGTTTGTGGCCATGCTCGCGGAGTTGACATTGGGATTATGAGAAAAATAAATAGACACTAGAATTGTATCGGCTTGATTGGAAAACCATTCAAGAGACAGGAAGGCGTAGAGGCTAAACTCAGCTGCTGAACCATCAATATATGCTGTCTAGTCTGATGCTGCCACAGAGCTAGAAGAGATAGAAAGGATCAGTGTTGAACATTATGGTCATCATGATATCATTTGTTGAAGTGAAGCTCCACAGGTGAATACTGAGATATAAAATATAAAATGTCAACATTCAAATACAAATAGTTTTGTGATTTGCATGCTTATTTAGTTTTTTACTGATTATTAACCAATGATGATAACAAAACCTGCATGCGTTTTCACTTTTCATTCTGATGAATAACTAAGTAAGTAAGTAAGTAAGATTGTATGTGATAGTCTTGTTAATAGTCAACTGTACACCCATCAATCTAAATCAGTAGTATAGCAAGGTAATCAATGCTTCATGCTACGTTACCAGTAGGCTGTAGGGTAAAAATGTGGTAGATGTCTTCTGTATACCTGAAAAGATAAAATGATTGCCTGGAGTGAAACTAATACATAGTACTATACTAAACAACATAGGGCTATGTTACCAGTTAACTTGTGAAATCAACCATGGGTTAAACAAACTAAAAACAAACGGTAGAAAATGGATTACAGCCACAACAGGCATCCTTCCTGGATTTTTCTGTGGCTAATGGCTGTGATATAAGCCTGATGACACACTCAAAGGTGTACTAAAGTAATATGGAAAATATCAGGACCAAGGGCGTTTTCTACTTTCCATCTGTGGTGTTCTGTCACAACAACAACAATAATAGAGTTGCATTTAACATCTTTGCACATAATTTTAACCGTCTATTGTGGGATCGAGCTATGACTCTGGTCCTTAAGAAGAGTACTGTAGAGTATATGTCAGACTGGTTTTCAATAATATACCCAAATACACTTTTTGTATGACAATGTACAAGTATGACTTAATTCACCAGAGCTCCAAAGCTCCTGTTCTCTGATGACTCTTTAAATGTTTAAATTTTTTTATTTGATACATCTAAAATCAGTGTCTTAACCCTTAAAATTGAAAATTAACATTTTAATCACTTATTTTGCTGCTTTTTTAAACGTTTTTGTCTCTTCAACGGTTTTTTGCAACATTTTCTGCGCTTATTTTCCACTACCACCAGTATACTGTACACTAACAGCAACTTATTACTACTATTTTTTCACTCATTTTTGGAATTTATGGTCAATAAACCCCATGTAGCCTATATGAAATTATATCTAACTTTTGAGTTAAAAAAAGCAGAAAGTATGCATTATTTTGACTAATATTTAAGATCAGAGGATGTTGATAGATAGACTGTCAGACTGTCAAAGTTTAGTCAGAATAATGCTATGAAATTAAATAAAACACCCAATATTCAGTAAAGGTAGTGAACTGATCCTTAATTTTACTTGTGAAGAGCGTTTCATGGAACCTTCTGTGTTACTTTTGGGCAATTTGCTTAAAAGAAACCCAAATGTTCTCATATAGAAACTTTGAAAATGGGTCAAATTTGACCCAAAGACAACAGGAGGGTTAATTTCCTCTAAGTGGTAGTGGTAATATAGAGGGATGTCACAATCTGCAACAGATAAAATGGGTATTTCTGCAAATCTGATTTATTACAGGTGTGGTTTTGGCATTAGAGAATATATTTATTTACACAATTCACCTTTCTATAATAAGAGAGAATCTTTTCGCAGCAGCTAACAACCAGACATCATTTAAAAATCTGATGTTTTTCTTTTAAAAAGTTTTTCAAAGACATTTATACTGTCTTTGAACCACAAGCAGAAAGGGTATTTCAGTTTAGTTTGAAGTGCTCATATTATGCTTTTTGGCTTTTTCCCTTTCCTTTATTGTGTTATATATGTTTTTTGTGCATGTTAAAGGTTTACAAAGTGAAAAAGCCCAAAGTCCACCCCGAAGGGTGAATGAGTGATTAGATGGGGTTTGACTCAATGAAATGTAAAATAGATTTGATAATATATTAAATTCAGCAAAAATATACACTATGAAATATACTGTTGTGTATATTTTCACTCATGAACACTAAATGGCAAGAATTATCAGCTTAGTAATTAGCAAGTAGCAATTACAGTGTTCGCCTCTGTATTCACATCATATATCATCTACATCAAACACAATATCACAGGACTGACCCTTTAGGCCTATATCCGGAGATGAGAGAGATGTTGAGAAAGGAGGAAAAAGAGAGAGGCAGACAGAGGAATAGGGACGCCAAAAGGCAGAGACATGAGGGAAGCAGACATGCTTTAGAAAAAAGGCGGACAACTGACAATATAAATCATATCTGCATGTTTCTCTACTCCTGTCTGCTGAGTGCTCAGGGAAAAAGTAAGATAATTAACAGTCTTCTTCCTTCCTTTCCTGGAAGAATTTAACAGAAGGTAACATGTAGAAAGTGGCAAGTTAACAGTAGGTTGCATTCAAAATCTACGCAAATGAGCACCAACGTTATGCAGTTTACAACAGCTTTGGAAACTTTTTCTTGAGCTGATTTTGTAAAACAATGCAGGTATGCCAAGTGGGAAGACAAATGATTCATAGTATATATTCTAATTTATTGCTTTGTGTACTTCATATACCTCCTGAAAGTGTTATGTCGGCTGCTCAACCGATTAGACCAAACCGGGATGTTTTAAAAAAAAAAAGAAGAAGGATTTCATGTGCACTCTCTTGTATCTTGACAGGAGAGGTGAAAATTTAATGTCCTATTGAAGCATCCGTATTATAACCATGTCAGTTTTTCTAATGAATAGCGTGTGCATGTGTGTGTGTGCGTGCGTGCGTGCGTGCATGCGTGCAAGACACACGAGTTTGTGTGCGTCATGATAAACCTACCTTACTTTTTGATTTAGATTTTACATTTTTAGAGAAGCTTAGAATATATTATAAATTGTGTGAGAAAAAAAGTGTGTAAAAGGGCGTTAGCATTACTTCCTGACACGGAAGACAGATACTGTAAATTTAAGAAAAACCATTAGTCTTCTTGTAAGAATAATAAGAAGCACACTAATGGTGGGGAAATTGGTGACTCTTTTGTTCAGCCTGTGTTCGTGTTTTGTAGCAATCAGCATGAGCATCCTCAGCCTCCATGGCACTCATTAATCTTATTAAGACCAATGGGAACACAGGCTAATAGGAGCTGATTAGCCTGCTTCTGGTCGCCTGGCTGATTCATGCACCCGTTCACATGCACATGGCCTCACGCACACTAGCACACTGACAGAATCACACTGACACACTCTTGTATGAGCATACACCGACATCCACAAAAATATATTAAAGCTTAAAAACCTAAAGGGTTTGGTTGGTTGGCAGATATAGAAAGAGAGGCAGAGCTGAGGCACTGTGCTTCTCAGAGTCCTCATACCAACTCAAAGGTATTGAGGTGAAAATTGAAGCCTAGTTGGCAAATATCAAACTTCAGACTATATCTCAGTGCTTGACAATCAGAGCTGCTTCTTTGCGCCTGTGTGCTGAGTTATTACTCACACGTCCGCAGCTGATTATGACACATTAAGTCAACCTGGTTGGTTTTTGTTTTTTACCCAATGTTGCTCTGATTATTTACCATGATGTGAATATAGGAAGTCTGATCTACAACGTATCAGTCACTGAATTTATGAATATGTGTTTTTTGCTGTGTGAAATAGTGTGTGTGCTCTGGTTTTTAGCCATGCTAGCAGCATGGCTCAAAGGATGGCAATATCATTCTGTCAGTCGGTTGTTTGGTCGGTTGGTCAGTTGGTCCACTATTTGGTCCACTATTTGGTCCAGATTGAAGTTTCTAAACTGTTTGATGGATTTTCATGAAATTTTGTGTTAGTATGCTGACTAACCTGGACGTAGACTCTTGGTCTTGTTACATTTTTCTTTTCATAAAAGTGTATACATTTCTGTAGTCAGCACGTTAGCAGAGGAGATTGTTGATTTAGCGTAGGCGACCCCTTACTCCACAATAAAGAGCTGAAAGAAACCTTGATTTGACAAGGCAACACAAATATATGACTATTATCTTTGGGATTAACTGTTTAAAGGATGGTGCTCACTCTACTACAACAATATGAAGTTTCAGCGACTTAGGCTTAACTGCAAAAATACAGTGCATCTGTATCCCAGCATTTATTACACTGAAGGATACACTGAAAAATAAATTTACTGTCACTATTTACTACTAGTTACATTTTATACAGCCTAATAAAAGTATTAGTAATCCTGTATTGATTCATTTCAGTGGTGGAATGTAACTAAGTACATGTACTCCAGTACTGTACTTATGTACAAATTTGAGGTACTTGGACTTTAGTTGAGTCTTTTCTTTTTATGCCACTTTCTACTTCTACTCCACTATATTTCAGAAAAATATTGCACTTTTTTGTCCACTACATTAATCTGACATCTTTAGTTACTATTTCTTTATAAATTAAGATTTTTGCACACAAAACACGTGTCTATGAAATACGTTGTTTTATTATAAATTAAACCACCCAACAATATACAGGTCTACAAGTTCAGCTGAAATGATTCGCCGATTAAACACTTAGTTGATTAACAGAACTGTTTTGATCGTTTCCAGTCCCTGAAATGTGAGGATTTTTCTGTATTGAGTACTTTTACTTTTAATACTTTAAGTACATTTTCCTGATGATACTTACATATTTTTACTTAAGTAACATTTTCAATGCCGGAATTTTACTTTACTCTTTTAGAGTATTTTTACAGTGTGGTATTTGTACTTTTACTTAAGTAAAGTATCTGAATGCTTCTTCCACCACTGGGCCATTGTCTTATCAAATGTCCTTAGTACACATGACCACCATTTTCAAGATTCAAAGGCTTTATTTGTCATATGCTCAAACAATATGTGTAGTGAATTGAGGGTGGCATACTCGTGTAGACACAAACATAATTATAAGAAATAGAGGAAAAAAGAAATTTATATAATATATAAGATTATAAAATGTAAAGACCAAGAACATTTTGCACACACTCAAGTGCAAATATGCAATGTGCGGAGCAGTGCAAAGGATTCACAGAGGACAATGTAGTAGACAAGGCTGAGGATATCCAGAGGTCATAGTTCAATATTCTGGTGGCTTGAGGAAATAATCTTTTTATATAGATGTGCTTTCCTGAGTGTAAAAGCTGGAATAATCTATTGCTGGGCTGGTGAGGAGCCTACATTATCCGACTTGGTCTTTCTCTACCTTCTGGTCCTCATGAGTGGGAAGAGTAGATCTCTGCAGAGCTCTGAGCAGAGCCGACAATCCTCTGGTCTTTACTAGTAGTTAATTTAAGGTGCTGTAGGATTTATTCATGCCTAAGAAACTAGTTCATGGATAAATATGAATAATGTTTTGTTTAAAAAAAAGTTCTTTATAAAAGCAACTTCCTGTTTACATCATGTGACTCAGGCTGACATCATTCCAGCTCTTGGTCACTCTCTCTCACACACACACACACACACACACACACACACACACACACACACACACACGCACACACATACATGTGCGCACGCACACACACACACACACACACACACACACACACACACACACACACACACACACACACACACACGGCATTGAGTGTTATGTCAGCTCTTGTTATTGTCAATGTGGGTAGTGACATCGAGTGACCCTTCATCTGCTCTGTGTGTGTGTGTGTGTGTGTGTGTGTGTGTGTGTGTGTGTGTGTGTGTGTGAGTGTGTGTGTGTGTGTGTGTGTGTGTGTGAGACAAGATGGTGTTGCTGGGCCATACGACGCGCACGCACGCACGCACACACATTACATAACACAAGTTATATGTTAGATGTTGTATTCAGTACTGAAATCAGAGTGTGCATGAATTATCAGACAGAAGAGAGTATGTCAGTATAGCAGTCATCTGTAGAGCGTCAATTTTTTTATGGATTAAGGTTCAGTTAGCCATTTTACTAGGAGAACATACTTTACACAGTGACATGTAAAATTCTGATAGTGTGATAAAATTCAGATTATTTTATTATCTTTACTAGTAGAATGTGTACAGAGGTTGTATGGACCAACCTCGCTGTGTCTTTTGACACTACTGGCAATATAAATTGATATATTAATACACATTCTTTACACATTGAGTAAAATCAGATTTTTATTAACTTAAGTATTTAAGGGGTTTAACTTGAGTCTCAATTTTAATGTTCACAATACACTTCAGTATATTGACATATTTATTTGCTGTAGATGCCAATATATTTAAAATATGATGTAGTAATTCATGTGGTCACTGCTGCTGCTGAGCTGCACAAAGAAGGAACTAATGCAGAACAAAGATTTTTGTAATGGCAACCACTGTGTGCGCATCTGTTCAAAATATACAGTGTTTGTTCATTTCTGTGTATGTGTGTGTGTGTGTGTGTGTGTGTGTGTGTGTGTGTGTGTGTGTTTATTTCTGTGTGTGCTTACATTTTAATCAACAGTGACAGCCCTCCTCAGCTTCAGTGAATCTGTGGCTCAGCTTGCCTGATTCATGGTCCTGTTTAAGACACACTAACACACATGTTTGTACTTCCATACTTGTGAGGATCCTCATTTACATAATGCACTCTCCCGCTCTAACCATAACCATCTCAACTACATGCCTAACCCCAACCTAACCTAAACCTTTAGGCTGATGGGAAGAAGGGGTGGAGGAGAAGTAAGGATGGCAGAGTTTTCTCTTTCTTCAGGCTAAGAGCATAGCAACTGAGAGGAACAAAATGAGGACCTAATACATCTGGATTGAAGCAAGCTGAAACTCAGCTGGTGAACTACTTTGCACGTTGTTCAACTGGTTGTTCAACTCAAAATGTGTAATGGCTCCAATAACAAATCATTAGAACGCAGATAATAAAAAAAATGTAGCACAGAGTGATTCTGGTAGACTTATGATATGATACTTCGTTGTATCGATTTGCAGTTTGTGGTCACAAACAAATATTGTATTGTTGTGAAATACAAATCATGCTGCATAATTCATATGGAGGGTTCAGCACTTATCAGCTCCTCATTATCACAGAGAGACAAATAAGACCTTTGCAATTGTTCTCCAAGAGACCTCAGAAGGGACTGAAGCTGCTCTGGTGCTTAATTCATATGTTTTAATTTAGTGTTGTTATTTTGTAAGATAATCCCTGAGGCTATTGATGAGCACATTGTTTGTGTCCTATAGTTTCAGTCTTTGAGCGAGATAATAGAGGAAGGAGAAGAAAAAGAAAAAGAAAAAGAAGCACTGTCTTAAATGTTTTTTCACTTCACACTCACACTGATTTAATATCACAGATCTGAAGGACAATGACCTTTTTTTTTTTATAGAATAGTTCAACATTTTGGGAAATACTCTTTGATCTCCTGCTGAGAGTCAGATAGGAAGACACTCTCATGTCTGTAGGTTAAATATGAAGCTCGTTAGCAGCCAGGTAGCTTAGCTTAGCACAAAGACTGGAAGCAGATAGAAACAGCTAGCCTGGCTCTGTCCAAAGGTAAAATAATCCGGCTTGCAGCATCCCTAAAACTCACAAATTAACACATTATATCTTATTATCGCTATGCAAAAACCTGTAAAAGTAAGTGTAAAAACTACAATTTACAGTATCTCCAGTGGTTGCCTAGCAACTCCGCACCATGAGGACGAGTCACTGCTCTCAGCCAAGAAATATGCTGCGTTCATGTGGTGTTGGACACATCGGAAAAACAAGTTTCCGAGTTGGAAAATGCACGTGAACGCCTGCTGAAGTCAGAACAATAACTCGGAAACTCGGAAAAAGGTTTTGGTGCCCGACTTGCTGATTTAATGTCATATGAGTCATCAACATGGCGGGCAAAAATAGATGTTTTATTATCGGTAAGAAACTTTTTATGAATTCACATATTTTATATAACCTTTTTGCTCAAATGTCATTTTTAATATGGTATTACCGTTAGTTGTTGTCAATAAAGAGTGACCTAGACTAGGTAGAAAGATTATTTATTAAAGTTAGTACAGTATTTAACTCTTAATAACAAGTCAGGTATATTAGCTGAAGCAATATTTTAGTATTTATTAGCATTCAACCTTGATTAACAAGTCAGTTAAAGTTAAACATGCCTTAAAATACTATGAAAATCTATCAACATTGAGTTTTAACTCTCTGAGTAGTAACAGTCCACACATCTTAGTTGCATCCATGTTTGTTGTTACAATCAACATTCCGACTTTCCGACTTGAGAGCTTGTGAACACACCGAAATAGGAAGGACGACTTCCGATCTTGGAAACTTGGACCATCCGAGGAGCACATAATGTCTCAATAGTCCAGCATATAACCCCCCATAAAACCACTTTTAAACTTTGGTTTTAGTACAGATCAAACATAGACATTACATTAGTTAGCTTTACAGATGCTGGTACTTTTTGTCTTTGGACAGAGTTTTTTTTCTCCATCTCCTCTTTACTCTCCTATCCTTCCTTTCCTTCACTTCTCTCTTTTTTGCAGTTTCATAATCCGTTCCTCATCCTTCTTCCTTGTTTTCCTACTCTACTCTTATTTTTGTCTCTCTGCCCTGCTGTGATTTAGTTACTCTAATCCCTTACTTCATCAAATGATCGGTTGCAGTTTTCCAAGCCAAAGTTAAAACCCAGATAATAGTAGTTTAATAATGTTTATTAATGAACATTATTTCTCCTCCATCACAAAAAACTGTCCTGTGCAAAATGTACATGTACCCATCTACATCTCCTGATGAAAGGCATATGGTTCAGGTGTTATGTGGCAATCTCATAAGTGGTGCTTGTGGTTTAGCCAACTAGGCTAATAGGTCGATCAATAAAATGTTAATGATAGGGAGGATAAGGCTTATTGGCATGTCTCAGATCCCTTAATATATTTATATTAACAGCACAACTATTGTTTTTTTTTTTTTTACCCAAACCATACAGTTATTGACTCCTCCTGACTGAAAACATGCTCCACATTCTCTATGTATCCGAAAACATCATCTGGGTCATTTTGTTTGTCCTCTGTACAGAGACTGTGAGCTCTCTTGGCTTCGTCCACCCACATTTCTTGTCCAGCTCCCAAAAGAGGGGATTTGGGAGCTTACAGGATGCACTGCTCCTCCTTAAATCAATTAAGCTGCTTCGTTTTCTCTCTGCTTTGTGTGCCTGGGCCTGTGTTGTGCTGTGGTAAGTAAAGACATCTTAAGTTCAAGTTTAAGGGAATGGAGGACAAATGGACACTTCACATCCTCCTGCCTTCACTACAAACGTAGCCATTGGCAATTAACTAGAAGAACATGGACGTACAGTGTTTGTATAGTGTTCATGCAATTTTCCATAGTTTTCTTACAGGACTTCATTTAGGCCTATGCTTTGGGATTACCACTCACACGACACCACTCAGCGCCATGTTGTAAGCTGCTAAAGCCAGTAAAACCAAATTTAGGCAGCATGGGTGGAACCTGAGCGGAGCTGTTGCTGGACAAGCATTATGTCAATCAAGGTAAACCCCCAAACATGTTTGCGACTTTGAGGCTAAATGTGGTTTTAAAGGAGCAACAATTTTAAAATTGCCATCAAAATACACATAAGAAGAGTTTAAATTAGCTATTGAGACCCTAAATACTTACAGAAAGAAATGTAGGCCTACTGGAACTATCTTTTTATATTCAACAAAAATGTGAACTTATAAAACCTACTTAAAGAGTCGGTTACACTTTACTTGAAGGTATCTACATAAGAGTGACATGACACTGTCATGAACGTGTCATAAACATTATAATCAAGTCATAAACGTTTATGACATAATGCTTCTGTCATTAAGTGTCATTCGGTTTTTGTCAGTTACAGTTAGAGTTCATGTGTCATGACAGTGTCATGTGTTCATGACAGTGTCATGTCACTCTTATGTAGATACCTTCAAGTAAAGTGTTACCAAAGAGTCTTTAACACTGCTGCTCACTCACCCTATTATGTGTGGTGCTCTGATTTAAAAGGCATTTGCTGTGTTTTTTTTATTTTTTATTTTTTTATAGATTTATGATGTATTATTTTGATGTTCCAGTCAAAGGATTTAGCATTCACTGGAGTGCATCAGTGATAAATCCTATTTATCTGACTGGGTATGCTGTACCACAGGCAGTTGTCTTAAGTATCCCAACTCCAAGTCTCATTCTCTGCCCACACATGAAACAAGCCTGATTTCCATGGCAACGCTATTCCTATCACAGCTGTATCACAAACACAGAAGGAGATTACCATGATGCACTAGTATAGAGGATTTCACTTAGACATGGGAAACATGAACAGTTGTAACCTATACCTTTTAACCTCATTCATCCTTTTGGGAAGCAGCTTACATAAAACAAAACCAAACCAAACACAACAACTCTCTAGCTCTTCAGAATACCAGTATGAGTATTGTATTTCCCAGTCCATTCCCCAGTTCCAACAGAACAAAGGGTTGTCTAGAGAAGAGGGTTGACAGGGTTCAGGTGTCTCTCTCTTTACACCTCCTGGTCAGCACTCAATCCCACTATAATTCTCTCACACAGCACCACGTGTTACTCTCTTATACTCACTTACTATCCAGAAACCCTCTGGGGATGTGAGAAATAAAAGGGATTTAATATTTATTATGTAACATCATTCCATGTGTATTAAAGCTATCATGAGGTTTGTAATAGGGCAGAGGGCAAAGTCTTACTTTTCTGCCTATACTTAATCCACTCCTGTACCCTGCAGGGAGGAGGGGAGTACAGCGTTACAGCCAAAACTAAACTATGGGTTTAAGTGCAAAATGAGTTTCTGATGGGTCTCCATTTAGTTGCTGAATAAGAAAAATTGCATGACTGAAACAATAATTATGTATGTATTCATACTTAAAGGGATAGTTCATATATTGAGAAGTAAGGTTGTATCAGGTACTTATCCATAGTCAGTGTATTACCTACAGCAGATGGCGGTCAGCACACATGGCCTCCCTTCCTGCACTCTCTTTTTCTCAAGCGGCCAAACAAACGCCCTCCTCTTCTCTCTCCCTTTGTACTGACAACCAGAGGCAAACAAGTACATGTAACTCTCGGATTATATTATTTTTGATACGCTGTGTATTCACTATCATCTGATAACTTCACCGCTAAACTCTCCTCTGCTCCGAACGCTAACACCCGTCAGCTCACACAAATCCGCAAAATGTTAAAATTACTTAGTTAAAACTAAAATAATCCAGGCTGAGCTAACCACAGTAATTACAACTCTTCATGTAGCAGCTAAATAGTCAAGCCATAATCCAGTCCTTTCACTGGAAAGCTTTCAATTTGAAGCGGTGGCAGGAAGCGTTTTGTTTTCATTAACAGCATTGCACACATGCACCTGCCCCCAGAAAACTGCTGTATGCTGCTCTTGTTCTTGTCTCCATGATTCATTGTGTCAGTTTAACTGCATTTGTATAGGTAGAGACAACCCAGGAATATAGTGGACTAACAGTAGATAAAGTGGGGCATTTAGGAGGGTCTGCTGATGTGTGTGAAATTAAACTCAGTCTGGTCTAGATTTTTTAACTTTTTTTCATATAGCCCTTAATCAAGTACAAAGTACATCTTAAAAACACAGAGAATAAGCATCACTTGATCTAACTTTTCAACAATCAGTCGAAAAACCCAATTATAAAATACAGTATGCCTTGTGCTGCAAGTAAATTATACAGTATATGCAGGAGCAACACACTGTCTCGACGTAATGAAAGCAGTGTGTAAACTTCCACCTAAATAAATGCATTTAATGTTATCTCTGTAGTTTTTGAACACCTGACAGTTTAGTTGTGTGTTCATGTAATTGCTTGCTCTTCCATGTGCATTGTTTCTATTATGTGTGTGTGTGTGTGTGTGTGTGTGTGTGTGTGTGTGTGTGTGTATGTATTAATTCAGTATTTAAGATCACATGAGCGCTCCCTTTGTTGTCTCCATTGTCCTGCAGTAATCTCCATTCTTCAGACACAACCATGTTGATTATAAGCTTTACTCCTGGGTCACAACCTAAATGCAGTTAGCGGAACTCCACACAGACAGATACACACACATAAGCACACACTCTTTGTCAGCTGTTCACTTAGCAGAGGAGTGGACATTTCAGACCTATGTAAACAACAGGAGGATGGAAGAAGAATGTTGGATTGGATGGAGGCAGGTGTGTGTGTTCATGTTTGCTTCAGAGGCTCTTATCAGTGTTAAACAGCTCTGAGTCGTGTCGCTTGTTGACCTTAACATGTCATCACCCAGTTACTGTGATGGCCCACCTCTCAGCTTACACCAGTTAACAATTAGGAACCAGACAAAGACATGACCATTGTAGAAAAATCTATATTTACATGGCAGCTGAGTTCTTCATCTGAAGCAGCTGGGCTATTTTGCAGTATGAAAGGACCATAGCAGTGATTTTGCATATTTTGGTCTATTTACTAAGAATCAGGAACATTTTACATTACTGCTGAATATTTTGCAAACCATGCTGAAATGTTTCAAATGTTTTAATGTGTTTTTCCTACCTTAAAGGAAGGGATGCACAGTAGTAAAATCTAATTCCAGGCTCTTGTTTGAATTTTATAATTCATCACAGTAGGTTTGCTGTTATAATTGTTTTGCAGTCAGCGCTTTTTAAATCAGTTTGAACTTCAACTGCATTACTGGGGCAGTATTTAGCTCAGGCACATTGGTGCTAAATGAAAAGTCTGCAGATTATCAAAGTCAGTGGGATTCATCGTCTTGAGAACCATACATGTCTGTACATCATTTCACGGCAATCCATCAAATAGTTGTCGAGATATTTCAGTCTGTAAAATATAATGTGTGACACAGTAATTTAGTCATTTAGGTTTATGACAAAATAAGTGCAAAACCCACCACAAATTTCAACATCATGGTGGTGCTAGATACACTGTATAGTCAGTGTATCGCTAAGTCAGTAGGATTCATCCTCTGGGGACCACGAATGTCTGTACAGAATCTCTGGACTAAAGTTGTGGACCAACATTTTCTCTAGAGCCATGGCGCTAGCATGGTTAACATGTATGCAGACTTGATGTTCATTGTGATGGATTACAGAGCAAATTGATTTTTGTACTTTATGGAAATAAATGAAAGCCAGTGGCTGCCTGAAAAGAAAATGCATTCTAATGTCTAAATTTGACTGCATGCAATAATAAATTGTCAGCATTTGAATAAAATATACAATACGTGCAATTATAAATGTAAATGGACTGCATTTATATAGCGCTTTTCTAGTCTTAATGACTACTCAAAGCGCTTTTACACAGTACAGGCACCATTCAGACACACATTCATACACTGGTGGCCAAGGCTGCCCTACAAGATACCACCTGCTCATCAGATAAACATTCACACACATTCACACCGCTATGGCACAGCATCGTGAGTCATTTGGGGTTCAGTGTCTTGCCCAAGGGCACTTCGACATGGGACTGCAAGGCCAGGGATCGAAGCACCTTTCCGATTGGTATATGATTGCTCTACCACCTGTCTAGTAGTTATGGAGCTAAAGCTTGCAAAAACAAACTGGTGGTAGCTGTGTTTTTTTTTACATTGGCTGCTGTTTATTTACACATCCTAACTGTGGCCTAAAGTCGCCATTGCCAGGGGCGTCTATAATCCCTGTGTGAAACTGTCTGTCAGGTTGGCTTGCTGCCTTTCAGAAGTGTGTGTACTACTGCAGGTCTCTTAGCCGCGTGTGTGGGTGTGAAGTCTGAGTGCGTGTGTTACTGTTGTCGTCAGTGTCTCACAGTGGGCATGAATGTGTCTGTTTGAGTCTTTGTGCATGCTGTCCATGTGCACCTTTTGTGTTTGTGTCCTTTAAATCAACAAGATAAGTGCTTAGCTTAATGGGCCTTAAAACCTGCCAACTCACTAACCTTTTGAATTGTGGGAGACCGAGAGAGAGACATACACAGAGAGAAAGAGAGGGAGTTTGTGTGAGAGAGAGAGAGAGAGAGAGAGAGAGAGAGAGAGAGAGAGAGAGAGAGGGGAGAGAGAGAGAGAGAGAGAGAGAGAGAGAGAGAGAGAGAGAGAGAGAGAGAGAGAGAGAGAGAGAGAGAGAGAGAGAGAGAGAGAGAAAGGTGGAGAAAATTCATATGTAGGAAAGTGCAAGGTGTTTCTGTGAGAGAGAAAGAAAATGGAGGTGAGAAAGTGAAATAATGTGTGTGGAAATGTCCAAATTCAGGGACCTGCTTCTGTTACAAGACACAGTGTTGCCATGGAAACATGCTGATGATGCAGCAAGACATACACTATGACTGAAGAGTTTTCGTCTCTTAGGTGAGGTTTTTCTGGCCCTGAAATATATTTTTTGGCAACATCTTTATTGCATATTATTGCTTTGATGTTTCTGCACTACATTTCCCAGAGATCATCTGTCAATCAAACTACTGTGACAATACTGTGAGATCTTTTGAGTTTCTTTCTGTGTGATAATCACTGCTTATGCTAAGTACCCAGTTCTTCTTTTTATTCCAAACTACTAATGTAAAATGTATCACTTCCTGTGCTGTGTTTATGAGCAGGATATGCATAACATTGTGGCCCCACCGTCCAATTTATAAGGGCTATAATTTCATACAGGTCTTCTCCACCAACATACCTCCATAAAAGGCCAGTGGTGTCATGTTTCACAATGCTGCTGCTGAATGAAAACCTTGAGCTCTCAAAAGATATCTTATGAGTTTTAACTTTGCTTTACAAAAAGTTTTTGTTTGAGGTTTGAATGTTTTTTTCTGTTAATGCTACAGTTTGACCATGACATGTGCTAAAAAAAATAAAGAGCAAGGTACATTTTTAAATGAAGAAAAAACATGAAAATCACATCTTTTGTGTTTTTCCAGCATCTGTGAAAAACTATGACTTTAAGACGCATATCATATCTTAAAGTATGCACGATATACCAATGTATTCAACAACAGAATATGTTAAATTGTATGTATATGGCTATTTTTACTCTTACAAAAAAATTACATTCTCCCTCTTATCACTTAAAGATTTGCATTAGTTTGTAGTAAAAAACATGGGATGCACACAGATGAAAGCAAACTTGTGGTTTACACTTTATAAATGATTGTTATTGTTTTCTTTAAAAAATTAAATATATTTATATAGATAGGTTTTATATAGATCGTGTTGTTGAGTCTCAGAAACCTGGACCAAACCAATGACATATTAAGGCTCCTACTCACTAAATGGGACATGACACAAATATACCTACAGCCAGACATTTACTCCACCTACTCGTGAGATTCACTTCTGTCCTTGCATTTAGATTTCAGATTTCAGTATTCCAGTCAGTATGTCTTCTCGTGGTGATGTTTAAATCAAATCTCACAGGTGACATTTCTTGACAGTACCATGCTTATGTTTTATGTTCAATTTAGGTTTTTGCAACAGGATTAGATCAACATTGAAACTGTGGGTATTGTGAAGCGTGTGTCATGAATAACAGCAATGCATTCTTAGACATTTTTTGACACTTTGTTGGAGACCTGATTTTACTTAGTCAGCAGGAGGCTGTGGATCTGATCAAAGTCAAGTCAAAGATACTTTTCTGTTTGCTTTAACAAAAAAAGAAACTGGTTGCCATGCCAACTGTTGTAATAACCAAGGAAAATGTTTTCTTTGTTGTGGTTATACCTGTTTGCCTACTTGCCTCTAATTTTGGCAACCCTGTGCACATTATTTGGCCCACAGTGAATTTCTTTGGTAAAGTATGGGTACACTTAGATGGCTAAACTTTTCTCTTTCTTTTATTTTCTCCCTCTCTCTATACAGGAAACAGTAGAATATGCCTTCCTGATCATTTTCACAATAGAAACATTTTTGAAGATTATTGCCTACGGCCTGGTCATGCACCAAAACTCCTACGTCAGAAACGGCTGGAACATGCTGGACTTTGTCATCGTCATAGTGGGGTGAGTTCATAGGTAGCACATAATATGTATGTGCAAACATACACAGTCAAAGGCATAAACACACACACAGACACAGTTCAATTATTTCTTCCATACTCATAAGCTTAAACCATATCGCTTATACAGCCCCTCATGTACACACACACACACACACACACACACACACACACACACACACACACACACACACACACACACACACACACACACATATATGAATTGCCCAAGGATCTTAACTCACATTTAGCTGTTCATCATTTGCGTGGCTCATCAGCTTATCATTCTCATCGTGTCCAGTAGCAAGATGGCAGTAAGATGGCAGTAATGTACTCGGCACATGCACACATGGGCACATGTGCAAGCACACACACACACACACACACACACACACACACACAGTACACACACATGGCCTTGTTAAGAGTGATGGTTTATCAGTAGACCACCTGGCCCCAGTAGGACTTTGATGTAAACTGTGATGAGGTGTGAAAAACTAAAGGTAAATATGCACAGACATAAAGGACACACACATAGAGCATGTATATAAGAACACACACAGGGACATGTACACAGAGACGGGTACAAAGATGACACATGGCTTTATTTTTTACTTTTTGTCCCTCGCTTTCATGTTTTGCTCTGTTTTCACGACAGCTCTATCACTGCTCTCTTCTCCTTTATTCTCAAACCTCTGCCTCCCTTTCCCTTTCTTCTCTCCATCAGGTTGTTCAGTGTGGTTTTAGAGATGATAACTAAGGACGCTGACTCTGGCGGTCAGTCTGGGGGCAAACCTGGGGGGTTTGATGTCAAGGCCCTCCGAGCCTTTCGCGTGCTACGACCCCTTCGCCTTGTCTCTGGAGTTCCTAGTGAGTTTACGCAGAGCTATTTTTCAGTCTTAAGCTTAAGGTATTAAACAGTCTCAAGTCAAGACTTGGGTCTGCATACTGCAAGATGTGAAACATTTACAAAGGGGCCATGTCACCAAAACTCTCTGTGTATTAATAACAGCAATAACAGTGTAATACAGCTAACAAGAGAGTGAGATAGCTGTCAATCAAGTACGGTGAGTATTATAAAGAAATTGTAAACTTCCCTTCCTGCAACGAAAACATCAGCTTAGTCCCTACTGTTCTGCCTGATTCCTTTATCACCTAGGAGATAGTGCTCGCTTCATAATTTCTGTTCAGGTCATATTTGACCTTACATAAAGTTGTACTAACGTGTCTGCATTCTTTGAGTTGCCATAGCAATGGATCATCCACCAGTCTCTCGGTGGAAAGGACCTCTGGGAAAGATTAACTGAGCTGAGACAACATTTACAGTTTTATTCTGGTTTAACATTTGTCTTTGACGGACGGTATGCGCAGTTTAATTAAGCTGTGATATTTCGGTGTGTTTGCTGATGCCACAGAAGCCGGTTTGATGGCTTGGATGCCTACTCAGAGATATCATGAGGCTTTGAGAGATATAGATAATGTTCTGGAGTTAGAGGGGAGAAATTCTTGCAAGGCTGTTGACTGAATAAGGAAAACATTACATGTCATTTAGCAGACACTTTTATCCAAAGCGACTTCCAATTAAGTGCTTTCAACCTTGAAGGTAAAAACTCCAGACAACAAGTAGTAAGTGCAAGTACTTCTTAGCCTCAAATAAGCAAAACTACAAAGAGCCATATGAAAGTGCAGCTGTAAAAATATACATATAATATAATAATATAATGTTATTTTGAGTGAAGTATTCTGGTCTTTTGGTATTATACTTGTATTCTTCTCCTGCTCTAATGTACACAACACATTTGAGCAGGAGTACATTGTAGAGATGTATTCAGCATTGAGCAGAAATGTAATTTCTTGCTGACATAAACACATATTTAAGGTATGTTTATTAATTCAAATAAGGCACAAGTATCCTTTTGCTGCTTTACTTATATGGGTGGCAACTCAAATTTGGGAAACCCCATCTATATTTCTGTCTATGTTCCCTCTGACCTGGACATTTGTATGTGTCTGCAGGTTTACAGGTGGTTTTAAACTCCATTATTAAAGCCATGGTTCCCCTGCTTCACATTGCTCTGCTGGTCCTCTTTGTCATTATCATCTACGCCATCATCGGCCTGGAGCTCTTCATTGGCAAAATGCATGCCACATGCTACGTGATACAAACAGGTATGGTAGTGCCTATAGTTTTAGTTTTTAGTTTTAGGTTTAATTTGAATTTGTTATCATTCTGTCTGAACCCTGGTCTGGTTTCTGGACCCCACGAATATAGTTAAACAAGAACACACACACACACACACACACACACACACACACACACACACACACACACACAATTTATTCTATTTCTTACCCCTTGAACACATTTTAAATTGAGTCCCACATCCAGGCTACATTATGAACAAACATCTCTTCTTATGATAGATACAGGACTTATTCCCTGAGTAATGAATGGACACATGTACCTTGTATGTGAATGGTGGCAAGCTGCTGAAAACAGGACAGAACAACAGCTGGTGGATTAAATCCAGTGATTAAATGACTAATATCTGGCTATTATGTAAACAGGCTTGACCTTTACTCCAGCTTCCAACATGGCAGAATTATTCAAGAAGTACATACTGTATATACACACACACACACACACACACACACACACACACACACACAGTACATAAAAATGTAGGTAGTTACTGAGGAATGAATGAGGAACAAATGAGGAATGACGGGTTAGTTCCTGTATTACTGGGACTCAAGCACTAATGATTAGTTACTGATAAACAGACTGGGAGTTACTGTATTAATGAATCATGAGGTAACAGTAAGTTCATGAGAGGTTACTGAGGAACAAATGAGGAATGACTGGTTAAAGATAAGAAGTTCCTGAACTTATTGACTAACCAGTCGTTCCTCATTCGTTCCTCAGTAACTTCTCATTAACTTACCATTGCCTAATGATAAATTAATACAGTAACTCCCAGTCTGTTTACCAGTAACTAATCATTAGTGCTTGAGTCCCAGTCATACAGGAACTTATTGACTAACCGTTCCTCATTCGTTCCTCGTTCGTTCCTCGTTCGTTCCTCGTTCATTCCTCAGTAACTACCTACATTTTTGTGTACCTTATTTTAAAGTGTTACCATAAATTCAGTTAAAAGGGTTTTGTTTGAAGATTTAAGAACAGAAAAAGATGTCATTTTAAATCAAAGACTGTTACAATTCAGAGGCATGCAGGGTGAAATATTTTAAACTATGGGGATATTATTGTCAATGGTTATGATTCAGTTTAAACTTTTTGATAGCCTTTATTATACACCAATAGAAAAACTGTTGATCAGTAGATTCATCTGTCTTACTCTGTGCCCCCAGGTGCCCTCGCAGAAGAAGAGCCCACACCGTGTGCTGTATCAGGGCACGGCCGTCATTGCCTGCTCAATGGTACATTTTGCAGAGAGGGCTGGCAAGGCCCCAACAACGGAATTACCAACTTCGACAATTTTTTGTTTGCCATGCTCACAGTGTTCCAGTGCATCACCATGGAGGGCTGGACCGACGTTCTCTACTGGGTAATCTGCCACTCTGCATCAAAATTACTCTGATGATGCCCAATTGGGGCGGTATATGTTTTGGTTTATTAATTCCATGTGTGTCACTTATCAGGTTTTTGACTGTGACAGAACCTTGTAAAACATTGTGTGACTTCCAGCATATTTAAAGCTATGCTCATGTCATCTTGGGCAATTTTAAGATTGCAGCTGAAAACAAGGTGAGATATTTATCATGATTACCCCATGTAGAATTGCCTTATTTGCTTGAAAGGGAATTCAATTTTTCCTCATTTTATATGAAACCTATTTTAGCTCAAAATATTCATTTAAAGGATGGTCGTATTTCAATATATTGAAGTCTTAACTTCTTCACATGATTAAGGTCATGTGCATTATATGGGCAAGGCAACTACCATTGTATTATTATATTCACATAGCAAATCACTGAAACATGGACACAATGAATACGATGATATACAAAACAAAGGTGTTATGCTTAATACAATCACACAATCACAATAATAATGTCTAAAGATAAATTAGAAGGTTTTACTGAAAATGTGCAGGCTACAAGCAACATACTCATTGAGGCCTTTAATATATAACATCTTAAATTACATTCTGTCTTTTCTAAAAATTAATTTTTTTTAATTACAAAGTAGTCCTCATTGAGAACTGTAGCCTGACCCTGAAACATCACTCTTCTTTCAGTTGATAACAAGTGTTTTAAAACTAAAAAAGCCAGGCTCACTTTAAAACCATCAGCTTCTCATTAGCAAAAATCACCAACAGCTTTTAATTAGCCAAAACACTTACAGGATTGAAGCTCAACTCACAATGAGTTTTCATCAAAATCCACCCACATCCTTTTATTGATGGAGACCCTCGTCTATGAAATAATGAACCTCTCTCCCTCCTTCTCTGTGGTCCTTTCTCGCTCTCTCTCACAGACTCTTTACTTCTCTTATGCATGTATTTGTTACCATGGCAATCCAATGCTTTTACTGCTGTTAAAGTGGAAGGAAGCAAACTCGACAAACAATAGCTAGATAGTTAGCCAGATGGATAGATTAACATCTGACCTCTGACCTTTCACAGAAATCAATGGAATTTCACTGCAGGGTGGGAGGCTGTTTATTGTGCTGTGGCTGGAGGCAGAGTTAGGGCGTTGTGTCGTCTCTACCAGCCGCATTGGGTTTTTTGGGGGTTTTTTTGCAACATATTTTACTGAAAACTGAATCAAGTTACATAGAAATGGACATTTTGTACAGTTTACATTTAAACAGAGAAAAGACACAAAAAACAAAGTGACACAGAGCACAATAAATTATACACAGAAGGCAAAGAAAAAGGCATTGGGTTTTACTTCAGAGGGAATATGAGTGTTTGAGCAGAATTGCATGCATGTACATGGGGCAAAGAAAAGTAAAGTCTCAAGTGTGTGGATGTTATTTGGACTGCGTAAGAAAGTCAGTTGTGTGGTTATAAATGGACAAACTTCAACTATCAATTGTCTCTTTGCCAAACAGCTCTACTAAAAGGCACTTTATCTCTGTAGTGTTGTCATTTGCCACATCTTCATCACTAATAAACATCCCATCTTCTAATACCTCCTCTACTCATTACTAACCCAGTTCTCTCTCACATGGTGCCCTCTAGTGGTCACAGTTCCTGCTCCAGTTTTAGTTGTAGCTTTCCCACCGAGGGACATTATGGGCTTTGAGCTGCCTTCAGTCGATTACATTTTATTTTAAATACAGTACTGGAAAAGTGGCACCCTTGAGCTAAGCAAGATGGACGTTTCCTCCAAAAAGTACACAAAAGCCTACACAATTAAACTAATGACAGTACATCTGATTACTTACTTTCAAAATTTAAATTTTTAAGGATGTGCCTGGAAGTAAACTGTAAATAGCTAGAACGTTCAGAAGCACTAAATACTGTTTTTGTTTTCATTAAATCAGGTCATAGGTAATACTATGTGTGGTGCATAAAGGTGCAAGTGAGTAGAGGTGTTTTTTACTGGCAGAAGCTGTGAAAAATAGCAGCAGTACCATCATCCCATTGGCCAGTCTAAACGAGCTGTCAAACCAAACATTTGGTAGAATAATATACTCAGTTATGAATGAATAAATGAAGTGTTTAGGACCTTCTCTTCCTCTTTTTTCTGTCCTGTAATTTTCGGAAGTCTGTCTTTTCAAGAGTTATCAGTCTCTTTGGGTTAACTCGAGTAAAACAGTTCAACTCAATAATACAAGTTTTATGAAACAGGAAAGAATTTAGAATTCAAAAAAGATTATAAAAAAGAAGAGAATATGTGCACAATTATGAAACATGAATGAAACATATGAATAAATCATGTCTTATATGTCTTCTTCTCTACTTGTGTTTCTATTTAGATGAATGATGCAATGGGCTTTGAGCTGCCGTGGGTCTACTTTGTCAGTCTGGTCATCTTTGGATCCTTCTTTGTTCTCAACTTGGTTTTGGGTGTGTTGAGCGGGTAAGTGTGCTTGTGTTTATTTGTGCTTTTGAAAATATGTTGTCCTTTTGTCCTTTTCATTAACTGGTCACTTTTATGACTTGTTTTAATGTGCTTTAATGTGCTTTTAAATGCGCCGAACTCAATCAATACACCAATTTGTTTCAAACACTAAGAAGTTTCTATAAATAATGAATAAAAACTGTAAATGACCCTGAAAAGGATAAGCAGTTTTAGAAAATAATCGATATAATGTTCAGTGTTTGTTCTGATCCTGTACGGTATTATCTCACTCAGATTTGACAGTCATTATAGTAAGTAAGTAATAAAAAATATAGTATAAATACATTTATAAATAAAAGTTAAAAAAAATAAATAGCATAAATAATTTCTTTTTATTTCTAGAGCACATTTAAACACAGCTTAAGCTGACCAAAGTGCTGTACAAAAAGTGCTAAGGTGCTTAAAAAAGAACATTGAAATGTAAAAATAAAAAGTAGAAAGAAAAAATAAAAAGAACATCCCAACGACAACAAAAAGCAGCAAATCACAAATACAGAATCATTGACATGATAACAGATTGAGAGATTAGTGTGTTAAAAATGCCAGTGAGTAAACATGTGCTTTTAACCTAGAGATAAAAACAGAAATGGAAAGAGCACATCTGATATCTAACAGCAGCTGGTTCCACAGTCGTGGCGCAGCAACTGCAAAGGCCCTGTCACCTTTTAATTTGAGCCGTGATCGGGGGACGTACACAAGAGATTTGTCATCAGATCTAAGAGACCTTGGGGCTGAGTGCTGGTGAATAAGATCTGTAATATAAGATGGTGCCTAACCATTAAGAGCCTTGAAGGCAATCAGCAGGGTCTTAAACTGGATTCTGAAGTGGACGGGGAGCCAGAGAGGCTAGCACTTGGGTGATGTGGTCACATTTTTTAGTACCAGTCAACGTCCTTGCAGCTGCATTTTGTAGATGACTTAATGAAGACTGGGGAAGGCCTAAATAAAGGGAGGTGAAATAGTCTAGTCTGGATGTATTGAAAGCATTACTTTTTCCATATCATGGAAGGACAGAATTGGCTTGAGTCTGGAAATGGTTCTTAACTGATAGTAACTAGTTTTAACAATAGAGAGTTCAGAGTCAAATATGATACCAAGGTTTTTTGCATGTGACTTCACATGAGGTGACCTAGCATACTGGTGAGATGATTTCTGGACTTAGAGGGACCAAAGATAATTATTTCAGTTTTGTTATCGTTTAGTTAAGTTATTTTGCCGTCCAACCTTTAATGTCTATGACAATCTAGAAGAGGCTGTGAGTCCCTAGTTTTTAGCAGGAGATACAGCTGTGAATCATCAGCGTAGAATTGACAGGACTTAAGCAAACTAGTAATGCTGTACCCTTAATACCTCCACCAATTATTCTCTGCCCCGTCCAGAGAGTTTTCCAAAGAGCGAGAAAAAGCCAAGGCTCGGGGAGATTTCCAGAAGCTACGTGAGAAGCAGCAGTTAGAGGAAGACCTGAAAGGCTACCTGGACTGGATCACCCAGGCTGAGGACATCGACCCTGAGAACGAGGAGGAGGGTGACGAGGAGGGCAAGCGAAACCGTGAGTTTCCTTGATTTAATCTATTTTGTCCCTCTGTCCTCTAAAGGAGGGAAATGAAGAATACAAACAGAACTGTACGTTACCAAGCCTAAGGTTCTTCTGCCTTTAAATAATGTTGCACATCTCTTTATCTCATTGATAGTAAAAGGAGGCAAGTGAGGAGGGCAGACCATTACTCATCTATCTGTTGTTATTCCACTCTGACAAGCTCACTGATGCTTTGCCTTAAATGTATCATAAAGGAAGTGTTTTATGTATGTGGGACAAATACCCTGGCTCAGCTAATACTGGTAAGACATGACTTTTCCCCCACAATTAGACCGACTTTTTCAAGCACATGAAGAGTGACCAAATAAAACTGCTCCTTTACATTACATGTCATTTAGCTGACGCTTTTATCCAAAGCGACTTACAGTTGCTACATATGTCAGAGGCTGCACACCTCTGGAGCAACTATGGGTTAAGTGTCTTGCTCAGGGAGACATTGATTGATGTATCGCAGTGGGAATTGAACCCAGATCTCACACACCAAAAGCATGTGTCATATCCACTGTGCCATCACCACTCCTCTGACATACTGACAGGTTACACTTAGAAATTACATGCTGAACAACAAGAAGGGACAGTATGACATGTTGCCAATTGTAGACAACACGCAAATGTCACCTCATAAATTTTATAAAATACATCTTTTTCCTGGCATCATCTTGCGCAGTTTGGCCATTTCAATAAGAGTGAATCATTCCAGAAAACAGTTACATATTGTACCAAAATGAGACATTCACCACCAGAAAAATCACAGAGACTCTTTTTCTGGCAAAATGTCTGTTATTGAGTGAAGCACGTAATGGTTTAGTATTATAGTAGTACTCTTAAAACAATCTTAATTTCAATGTTTTTGCTATATTACATTGCCTTTATATTTTATATTTCTGCCGTTAATTAGGTCAATGATAGAAGTAGAATATATTTTCTTCTGTTTGCTTACACCACTTGTATGTGAGACACAATGTCCTGCAGTATCACATTGTGTATATAGTTTCAAAGTGAAGTAGTGAAGTAAGCGAGTGTTTTCTATGGTGTGGCCTTGTGTGTGCTGTCACCATGACAACACAGGGGTAACTGTGGATGTTAGGTTGTGTGTGTGTGTGTGTGTGTGTGTGTGTGTGTGGTATGAGAGAGACGATATTGCTTATTCTGATCTGGCGGAGGCTTATTGTGGGAACAGGATGTTTGCATCCTGTGTGGTTTTCGGGTGAGAAATCAAATTCAAATACCTAGAATCCATTCACATGTCATTTCTGACTAGTCATTTGACTTGTACAGTAAATGGGATGTGGCTGCTGCAGACTGTTTGTGTTGACAGTGGAAAATTAAGAAATCATTCACCCTGATGCAAATTCAAAAAATGCACAACAGGAATGCACTACTGTTTTTTTCTTGTGTAGCATAAAGGGACTACAACTGAATTTTGTTGTGCAGCCATGTCTTGTACAATGAAAATACACGATCCTTAAATAAATAGGCTGTAGGTGGTTGCATGAAGCATTGTAAGAGTTTCATTAAATATGCAGTTATGATTTACTTATCTGACCACTTCCAGGAGTCTCTGAAAAGGCCGGTCCAGACTTTTTGTCTTCCAGACTTCTTGCGGCTCTGGGCTGCAGTTATGAAGGTAAATATGGTGCAAAAAGGGAGAGCTTGTAGAATACAATGTGAGAACTTGCAGAACAAAAAATCTGAACTTGTATGTTAAAATTTGCACTTGTAAAAATTTAATTTGCACTTGTAAAAATAAAATTTGCACTTGTAAAAAATATTCACACACATGTGATCTGAATTTGAAGTCATACAAAGAAAAAAAACATGAGAGCTTGTAAAAAAAATCTGAACTTGTAAGTTGAAATTTGCACTTGTAGAAAATGTTCACACACCTGTATTCTGAATGTGAAGTTACAGAAAAAATATTCACAAATGTGTAGATTGATATTTACATGAACACAATGACAGCTGCAAACTTATAATGCAACATTTACTCGTATACTTTTTTTTTTACTCTGGTTCATTTTCAATCACAACCACAACTCCGTGATTACAACCTCTGGAATCTGTCACTGCAACTTCACATATGTGCTCTCTCGCATCACAAAGTGGCGAATCTGCGCACCTCGACTTTCACAACACTCTTGACGATACATTTGGTGCAGAACTAATTTGTACCTGTGGACTTAGGCTGTGGAGCTCTGAGCTAACAGAACGGGAAAAGCCTTCTTATATACAGTCTATGGGAAAAGCAGGGTTTCTATCGCCAGATGAGGGACAACTCTGTCCGGCTTATTTATGTAGCATGGAAACTTGGTGGAATAGCATGCTAGCGTTAGCTAACTATCAGCCAGCCCGCTTCTAAATAAATACCTTTTAATTGTCTAAACATTTTTAACAGTCAAACTAAAACACTGGCGGTGAGCTCCACGGCCTGCAGCCGCAGACGGACCGTCATCAGTGGGTAACAGGTGCCAAGTTTCGCATCCCTACCGAGAATTGCATCCACTAGGGAAAATAATGATTTTATAAGGCAAAGTACTGTTTAAAAACTAGGCAATAGTAAATCTCTTTGTCATGTTCATCAATAATGATTAGGATTTTAGAAGGTTTAGAGACATCAATGTTTTATCATACTCTGTAGTAGCATTTCCTTGCTACCTAGATGCAATTTTCGGCAGCAATGAATTCTGCAGAAATTATTGTTTCTGCCCAAGCGGGTGCAATTCTTAGCAGGGATGCACAACATCAGCAAAGCAAGCTCTGGTCATGGCCGGGGGATGGGCCGCTGCTACCGGATGTGGGGCTCTCCGTGTCCCGCTGGAGCTCCGACTGCAGGTCGAGGTCGGCAGCGAAGCTTTCTGGCAAAAGCAGTGTTGCTACGCTGGTCGATCCCCACTGATGACGGTCCGTCTGCGGCTGCAGGCCGTGGAGCTCACCGCCAGTGTTTTAGTTTGACTGTTAAAAATGTTTAGACAAAAGGTATTTATTTAGAAGCAGGCTGGCTGCTAGTTAGCTAACGCTAGCATGCTATTCCACCAAGTTTCCATGCTACATAAATAAGCCGCACAGAGTTGTCCCTCATCTGGCGATAGAAACCCTGCTTTTCCCATAGACTGTATATAAGAAGGCTTTTCCCGTTCTGTTAGCTCAGAGCTCCACAGCCTAAGTCCACTGGTACAAATTAGTTTTGCACCAAATGTATCGTCAAGAGTGTTGTGAAAGTCGAGGTGCGCAGATTCGCCACTTTGTGATGCGAGAGAGCACATATGTGAAGTTGCAGTGACAGATTCCAGAGGTTGTAATCACGGAGTTGTGGTTGTGATGGAAAATGAACCAGAGTAAAAAAAAAAGTATACGAGTAAATGTTGCATTATAAGTTTGCAGCTGTCATTGTGTTCATGTAAATATCAATCTACACATTTGTGAATATTTTTTCTGTAACTTCACATTCAGAATACAGGTGTGTGAACATTTTCTACAAGTGCAAATTTCAACTTACAAATTCAGATTTTTTTTACAAGCTCTCATGTTCTTTTTCTTTGTATGACTTCAAATTCAGATCACGTGTGTGAATTTTTTTACAAGTGTAAATTTTATTTTTACAAGTGCAAATTAAATTTTTACAAGTGCAAATTTTAACATACAAGTTCAGATTTTTTGTTCTGCAAGTTCTCACATTGTATTCTACAAGCTCTCCCTTTTTGCACCATATTTACCTTCATAGCAGTCCATGTCATAGTGTTGTAAATGAGGACAAATATTTCATTTGGCCCTGTAAAAAGAAAGAAATGTGCTTTCTAGCTACATCTATAAAAACGGAGGACATATACTGTACTGTATGTCACTTGCTATCCATTGGTTGAGCAAAATAAAACAATATACCAAAATTACAAAGAGAAGCAGAGAAAAAGAGAGTACATGCAGATGAGTAGGGGAGAGAAACTACTGCAGACTGGAACAGAAACTTAACATTAAAGGCACATAACAAAGGATCAGTAGTTAAAATTCTCACCTCTGACATCAAAGCACACTGCTGTAAAGGGGTTTTCGCAGTTTTCATCATTCCATTGTCCATTATCATACATTTGTGTGCAGTCACTGTTTTTATCGTTCGGTTCTTCGAAAATGTTTACAGGTCTTTGGGAGTACTACTGCATATGTGCATATAGGTCCAAAAATGAACAAATATCTAGGGTTGTGGAGTTAGAAAGACCTCCCTGCTCCTCATCTCTGCTTGAGGCTCGCGGCTACATTAGCAGCTACTAGCGTAACACACCTGAATCTCCAACCCAATTATGGGTGGTAGTGTTGCATTGTGGGTAATGTGGGCGGCAGGTTTTTGACATATATTGTTACATACAGTGCCTTACAACCATTCACATTTCGGCTAGTGCACATGCACCTGTCTTTATATCCTCCAGCAATTGTCCTGCTTTGACCTCTGCTGTCACTGTTTTAGACTAGACACCCGAGACAACACACTAACTTTCTCTCCTTGATTCCTGCAGTGACTGTGTGCCTTGTAAAAAACTCTTTGTCTAACATTAGTTTTTTCCCTCTTCTTCTTCTCCCTCTGCTTCCTTTTGTTCTTATATCTTCTTCCAAATTTTTTTGTAGTTCTCTCTCTGCCTTCTATCTTTTTTCTCTTTCTAAAGTCTCATTAATTGCTAATCCTTTCCTGTCTAATATTGTATTAATAGTTACTCTGTCCAGAAATCATAGACCTAAAATTAAGCCTGGCTGATTTTTGCGCGGATTTAGAGAATTTTTGAGGCCGATGTTGTTAAGAATTTAGTATGGTTAGTTTTTGCAAAGAATTTTGAACATTGAGCACGAGTCTGTTTAAAAACTACATCAGACATTCTGTACTGCACTTATTATTTGTCTGCTAACATAAAGTAACCATGGCTAATATACATATTATTAAACAACCATTGTCTACTAGATACTACTATCATACTTCACTTAGAAAGTGTCTTGTGTAAAATGTCGTTTTTATTGGCATGTCAGCACTTGTGCAGCATGTACAAATTATTATGAATACTAAAAAACTATTTTCTTTACTGTATTGTCTCAAGGCCTCTTTAACCTTTCTATTTTGTTATGTGCCAATCCCATTCATGCTAGAAGTGAATAATTTACTGAAGTAAGACAAGATAGTCCAGATTCTACAGTCAATCTTTTATGGCAAGAGGATATTACTGTATGTCCTGTACATTTGTTTTGTAGCTTTTCTGGACATGGTAGCTGTGTTTGTGGTGTAGTTTGTATTGCAGCTGTCTTTTGCTGTACATTCCTCTCTTTCTCTCTCTCTCTCTCTCTCTCTCTTGTTCTGCTGTGTACTGACTCACTGCTTCCTCTGCTGTCTGGCTGTGTGAACTGCATGTTGGTAACACCAAGGGGTCACGCTGGCTGACCTCACTGAGAAGAAGAAAGGAAAGTTTGGCTGGTTCACTCAGTCCACAGAGACACAGGGTAAATGCGTTTGTGTGCGCACGAGTGCCTGGGAGTGTGTGTGTGTGTGTGTGTGTGTGTGTGTGTGTTTTTGCACGTTCATAAGGACAGTTCATCGTTGTCCTGGAGGGCTCCTCTGCTTGCATGTGCTTTGCTTTTGTGTTTGCCTGCCCTTTTCTTCATTGATCAATGTCTGACCCCTACCATCCTCATCATAAGCAAATCCATTTCAGTGAACAAATAACAACTTTGCATCACATTGTCCTGTACCAGCAAAGAAAGCCTATCTAGTGAAATGAATGAACACTTTGCACAACAGATGAAAGGCTAATGGAGGGAAAAAGGTCCTCCTGCCTCCATGTCACAATACAGGAGGCTTTTAATTTAAGGAACAATAAAACTAATGTTACGAATAACACACTCAAAATAGAAAGATTGGCATTCATCTTGAAGGGCATCACAGGCTCAGTGGTTAGCATTCTCGCCTCACAACAAGTAGGCACTGTTAAGCACTCGGTTCGATCCCGGTCTGGGCAGCCTTTCTGTGTGGAGTTAGTATGTTCTCCCCGTGTTAGCGTGGTTTTCATTGGGTTGCTCCGGTTTCCTCCGTGGGTGGTTCGTGTGGGTTTCCTCTGCGTGGACCAGTTTCCCCTCACCACCAAAAACATCTATGTAAGGTTAGTGCTCTTGTCAGTGCCCAATGTCCAAAAGGCACTGGCAAAAAGACTGGAGTTAGTCCTACTGCTCCTATGTAGGCATATAGGATGGGTTAAATGCAGATGACACATTTTCATTTCTCTGTGATTGCCCACAAAGGCACCGTTAACCTTTTTGTTTTGTTTTTTATATTTAGCATTTTAATGACACAGAAGCACATGTACAGTAGCACCTTCAAAGACACTGTATAAAATATGTTTTTTAAACTAAAGTTGAATGTACACCTCTGTTACTATACATAAATATATAGTATCAAAAGCTATAACTTTAAATGAATAACACGTCTTACAAGTAAACCATGCACGTGTGAATTTAGATGTTTCCAGCCAATTCTTAAACGTTTTTTTTGCCAGCAGCATTTTATTTTAGTATCGCTTTAATTATTACATCCTGAAACACCTTGTAATGTATAGAAAAGCATAATAATGTTTTAGTCTCATGTTTACTATAATCAGAAGTAAAACAGAATTCAAAGTCAAAGTATTTGTGTTCAGAACTCTCATCCAATCATCATCATTTTCCTTTCATTTGTCATTAATAATGACCATATTTTATGCATGTACAGTATACATGATTTCCAATATACTGTATGCTGTAACCCTGTGACTATGTAACTAATACTTGTTGCAGCAAACTGACCTTGACCAAATAGTCTGATCATATATTTCAACTGGACAATGCACTCAGTACTTAAAATATGCAACATTTTCAAGTAAACTCTTTTATCTTTTATTAACAATATTTGTATTTTTGATGTTTCCAATTGATAAATGTTTTTTTTAAATGACAAGAATTATTTACAAAGTCCAATTTGACTCAGGTCTGGCAGCATGTACTCACTGTGACTTGATCTATAAAGAAACCTTCAAATTCATAACATTTTGGATAATGTCAGTCTCTTTCTTTGAGAACAAAAATAATTTGTGTCATTAATGTCTTTGAGAAGGAGTCACCCAGTATTTTCTATTTACACCTGCATTTTGGTTTCCGGTGGTTTGGCTTGGCCTGTAAGCTTTGAGAAACATGAGCTGACACAGCAGAAAAGGTCAAATTGTAGATGATCTAAAAATACAGGACGAGTTTATTGTAAAGTGAAGGCTTACAAGAACCGTGTTTGTTTATTTTGCAGTTGAGTCTCATAATAGTTTCAGTCTAATGTTTGATTCTCTATGCATTTGCTCTATATATTTGGTTATCTATAATCAGAGAATTGTTATTTTTAATATAGAACCAAGCCAAACCAAAAATGCATGTGTATCAATAGGAAAATCTATGATTATGTGATTTTCATTGGTGAAACCTGTTTCCTTCAGGATACAGTTTTTTATGTCCTGAACCTCTTTGTTAACTTGGCACCTTATCATCTCACATTACTTTTTCTTGTTTATGTGTGTGTGTGTGTGTGTGTGTGTGTGATACCGCAGCGAGCATGCCCAGTGAGACAGAGTCAGCGACCACAGAGAATCACAATGGAGAGGAAAACAAGTCACCCTGCTGTGGGCCGCTGTGGTGAGTGTTACATATTGTTGTTCTGACGAGCCAATAAAAAAAAAAAGGTTCATAAAGGACAGTAAGACACATGTTGTTGCCCAGTATTTAAAGTTGCCTCATCTTTTATTTTCCCCAGTCAAAAAATTACTAAGTCAAAGTTCAGGTTAGTACCTTGGTACTGTATGCCACTGCATGGTAAATGCCTTCTTCATTCATGTATTGATTAATATCATCTTGCATGGTTAATTCTTACCTCATATTGGAATTGCTCAGATCCCCAATGTTTTCATCTAATATTTTGCGATTGATCCAATGTCTGTCATGTTTTATATCTGATCAATCCGTCTTTATCCTGATCTCGCTACTTTCATCATTGTGTTTTCTTCCCTATTTACTCACCTAAAATCCAATCCAGTCATCTTTGTACTGTAATTAGTATGTGTCCAGTTGTGCTTTCATGTTAACTGTATATGTGAGAAAACATTCTAATCAAATTCATATACACATGAAGTCCAAAGTCAGCAGAGTTAAGTTAAATTCAATGAAATTTCACCACTAAAGAAATATAAGTTTTGATTGTGTCCTACTAAGTCTTATTTTGGAAGTCACTCTGAATATGACCGTACGTATGCTGAGCATTGATCCTAAAGTAGAACTATTTGTCTGTCAGTCGTCAGTCGCGACGGTGGAACCGTTTCTGTCGCAGAAAGTGTCGTGCAGCCGTGAAATCGGTGACGTTTTATTGGCTGGTCATCATCTTGGTGTTCCTCAACACTCTCACCATCGCCTCTGAGCACTACAACCAGCCGGACTGGCTGACGGAAGTACAGGGTATCTATTTTTTGCTCTATTCTGTTCTATTTGGTTGCTAAACATGTATTCAGTTCCGTTTTCTTGACTTTGTTCAACTGTGAGATGTTTGATAATATGTTCTTAAAATAAGTCATCTCCTCTCCTTCCAGATGTTGCCAACAAAGTTCTTCTGGCGATGTTCACCATGGAGATGCTAGTGAAGATGTACAGCTTGGGGCTGCAGGCGTACTTTGTGTCCCTGTTCAACCGCTTTGACTGTTTTGTGGTGTGTGGAGGCATTGTAGAGACCATCCTGGTGGAGCTTGCCATCATGTCTCCACTGGGCATCTCTGTATTCCGTTGTGTACGACTGCTTAGGATCTTCAAGGTTACACGGTGAGCAACAGAAAGTCATCGTGTCAGTGTTTTCTGGATGAGATAGAGATGACTGAAATGTTTCAGGCCATATTCTTTCCTTTATTCTTAAATAGGGAACATGTGTTGGCAGCACAGATTGTTTTCATTTTTCTCGCTACTGACAGCACTCCAAATTTACAAACAACAGAGCTATGTGTTGAAATTGACCGGAATTCTCCTTTAAGCTTATTGATGGGGCATTACGTTTGCAGCCAGGCTGTACTGTAGGGAACTGTTGTGATCTAAATAATGTTTCAAAAAGTAAACAATTAGTTATTAGGTCAGACAGAAGTTTACGTCCAGTATCTGACTGCCATGATGCTTGCCTTATTATCCAATCCAGAAAAAGGTCCCCATTGTAGTTTGTAGAAGAGTTCATAAAGCTTGTTGCTCCTTCCTTTGTTTCCTGTCATCTCTCTATTTTCGCTATCTAATAAAGGCAATGTCCCAAAACGTCCCAAAAATAATAATAAAAACAAACTAACTAACAAAACACCGGCCTAGTGAATACAGCAGGTACAGTACCATATTTTCAAAGTGAGTATATTGCAAGACATATTGCCTGATGCAGGAGAATATGGTCTTCATGCCTTGTCTAACCAATATTATCATTTCCATATTTTCCCCTCATTACCTTCACTTGTGTGTGTGTGTGTGTGCGTGTGTGTGTGTGTGTGTGTGTGTGTGTGTGTGTGTGTGTGCGTGCATGTTTGGTATTCCGTGTGTCTGTCCGTTTGTTAACGTTTTATATTTCTTCTTCTCCAGTCATTGGGCATCTCTTAGTAACCTGGTGGCCTCTCTGCTTAACTCCATGAAGTCCATCGCCTCACTGTTGCTGCTGCTCTTCCTCTTCATCATTATTTTCTCCCTGCTTGGCATGCAGCTTTTTGGGGGCAAGTTTAACTTTGATGAGACTGTGACCAAAAGGAGCACGTTTGATAACTTCCCCCAGGCCCTGCTCACTGTGTTCCAGGTGAGTGTTTGCAAGAATTATAACATTCAATCACAGTGTCCAACACGCTTGATAAGGAAATCATACTATAGTCTGGAGGGTGCAGAGTGGCACAATACGTGTTGTTGTTTTTTAACTGTTAAAAATGAATGACGATAGAAATGAATCATTTAAAACAATTCCTCTATTTACGGAAACCATGATCTAGCGATGATTAAAATTAGGGCTGTCAATCGATTAAAAAAATTAATCTAATTAATTACAGATTCTGTGATTAATTAATCAAAATTAATCGCATACATAATTAACGGTGCCTGAACCGATACTTTTTAAGAAAGTAAAAAAAGAAAAGAAAACAAAGGGTACTAAACAACAGTTGGTGACATTAAAGAACGGCTTGTTTATTGCTAAGGCCATATGGTCAAAATTAAATGATTTAATAATAATGTATAACAATAACAATAACTTATTTCACTAGTAAATTGCTGTTGAACGACAAAAACAACCACCAAGGACATTTACAATAACTTCAAATGCACCACGAAGCTGTAGTTTACCAGTTTCATTGAACGCACCATCTGTGTTGTTTTTCCGACGGCAGCTCGGCAGCTGCAGATTGTTACATCCCGCTGTTGAGTCAGTCTTCTACAGTAAAACACAGTCAAACTTTACACCGTTCAGCGTTAGCTGTCAGCATTTTAACCGTGTTTAATCCAGCTACTAGCTAGTGGTAGGCTAACGTTAGCTGCTGTCGAGTATAGTGTTAACTAGCGTCGCATGCAGCGGTGTTTGTGTTGCCTTCAGAGCACCAGAGGGAAGTGCAGACATATCAGTGGCACCAGATTTCGGTAGCCAGGGTTGGCAGGAAGAAGATTTTTACAAGTAAATGTTCCAGTTAATGATCCAGGCAGCACATTCTCGTCTCCCTCCTTCATTTTACAGTCGAATGGTGGCTAGAACGGCTCCGGGTCAAACGTCAATATGGAATGGATTAATCCGCGTCAATTTTTTTTTTTTTTTTAACGCGTTATTTTTTTCTCAGATTAATTAACCGAAATTAACGCGTTATTTTGACAGCCCAAATTAAAATACATATGACTATAGTCAAAAGAAAGACATGGTAGTAATGTTATATAATTTGCTAACATATGAAGAAATTAAAACTCACCCAGAAGTAAACATGAATGCTTTTAATCCTTTTTAGAACATGGGGTAGTGGTGCACTTCAGCCGCTGGTGGCCGAAATGAGTAACAAAAATGTACCTGCCAAAATTGTTTTTTTTCCTCCTGTTTTTACTAATGAAAAGGCACTTAGAAAGATTGTCCTGGCAAAACCTTTTTCTTCACCTGGTCTTAAGTCATATAATCAAATAATTAAGGTCAGACTTAGAAAATGGACCATTGGTTTTTTTCTTCTTCTCATTTGCCTCTCATGGCTTCCGTTTTGTACTCTATCTTAGTTGTTAATTGTTTCATCACGGTTAACATTTTAAATGAATGGCTTCCACTGTAAATTGGGTTGGCCAGATCTTGACAGGAGAAGACTGGAATACGGTGATGTATGACGGTATCATGGCGTACGGCGGTCCGGCATCCTCTGGAATGGTGGTCTGCATTTACTTCATCATCCTCTTCATCTGTGGAAACTGTATCCTAACACACACACTTGTCACACACAACTAAAAATACACATTTTCACGCTTGCGTGTGTAAAAAACTTTTGTTAATATTAAGCCAGTTGATGTTTCATATTCTTAAAGCCCAAGTGCGTCGTTTATCTTGGTCAGTCCTTCCTCCTTAAGTCACATGAACAGACATCCTGCTAAACGTCTTCTTGGCCATCGCTGTTGACAACCTGGCAGACGCAGAGAGCCTCAACACAGCACAGAAGGAAGAAGAGGAGGCCAAGAAGAGGAAGAATAGTGTCAAGTACAGCTTGGGACATTTCACATTTTAATTTCTGTTCACATTGTCTGTTTGACATTCACACATTTGTTGCAAGCACTTTCTATCTGCTGAAAAAGTAGCCTTCTGCCTTGTTAGTTAATCCATGTTTTATCTGTCCCTAACAGGGACGCAAGCACAGATAAGAAGAGAGTTGAAATAATAGACGTCAATGATGGAGAGACCAAGGTAAAAGACAAAGACTCGCTCTAGTTCTCTTCATAATACCTGCAAACGGTGTTATTAACAGACCACCTGTCTTAAAGGTGGTGCCAGCGGAGGCCTTGCTGGAGGAAGACAAAGAGTCATATCCTGCCATCCACTCTTCAGGTAAAAGTCACGTGTCTTGAGTGAGAAGGACTCAAGTACATGGACATAAAGACTGCACATTTATCAAAAGTGCATCAGCTCAGTCTTTTAAAACAGCTTTTTGGTCAGTTTAAAGCAGTTCATGTAGCAATGACATGGCACTGAATTTGGTTTTTAAATGTTCAGTTGTCATGAGCATCAGTAAGGAAACTACAAATACAACTGAAGGATTGTTTTCATATTAAAAGGGATTAAAATGACTTCTGTTTCCTAGCGTGTGATGATGACGACGATAAGGGCGTTCTCCCAGAAGTCCCGCCAGGGCCTCGCCCTCAGAGGCTGTCTGAACTCAGCATCAAAGAAAAGACTCTGCCCATCCCGCGGGGCAGTGCCTTCTTCATCTTTAGCAGCACTAACCCGTGAGTCTCAAACACGCTGTTTGGTGCTATTGATACTGAGGCACAGGAACCAGTCTACTTGTACTGTCTACCTGTACTAACAGAAACAACTTTACAATCAGCAATCGCAGAGGCACAAAGCTCAATAAACGATGTGTCTTGTTACACACTACACACTGTGCATTATCTTCCTCTGTGCCTCTTTGTGTCTCCATTTCTGCTTCTTTGTTTTTTTCTGCTGTAGGTTTCGTGTATTCTGCCATAAGCTGATCAACCATCAGATCTTCACCAACCTCATCCTGGTCTTCATTATGCTCAGCTCTGTCTCTTTGGCTGCTGAGGACCCAATACGCAACTTCTCTGCTCGCAATATTGTACGTAGACAACCACCGGGACTTTAGTCTTTAACTATCCTAAAAGGCTACACCGCATCTTTTACACATCATATTTGGAGGTTTTATTTGTCTCAACACTGCAGACAATCAGCCTTTATCACAGCAGACATTTTGACTTGTCACAGTAAGAAAAGCACAGGTGTAAATGAGAAAAATAAATCAGAATCAGAAAGGGCTTTATTGCCAAGTACGTTGCACATACAAGGAATTTGTCATGGTGTTATTGGTGCATGTCACACATTCAAATATAAGAAGGATAAAAATATAAGTATAAACATATACACACAGTATGTATTAATAACGATAAAATAGATGTAAATAAATAGTAAAATAAGTTAAACCGTATTAAAAAGGAACACTACAGCAGAGAAGGTACAGTGGCAATGAGGAGCCAGAGGTGGGGTGTTGAGAGAGTCAGGGTGGGTTCCGGGCCTTGTTAATAAGGCTAGTGGCGGAGGGGAAAAAACTGTTTGTGACGTGTGGTTTTGGTCCTGATGGACCTCAGCCTCCTGCCAGAGGGGAGTGGCTCAAAGAGTTTGTGTCCGGGGTGGGAGGGATCGGCCACAATCTTTCCAGCACACTTCAGAGTCCTGGTGGCGTATAGGTCCTGGAGCGGCGGCAGATTGCAGCCAATCACCTTCTCTGCTGACCGAATGACACGCTGCAGTCTGCCCTTGTCCTTGGCAGTGGCAGCAGCGTACCAGATGGTGATGGAGGATGTGAGGATGGACTCAATGATGGCTGTGTAGAAGTGCACCATCATTGTCTTTGGCAGGTTGAATTTCTTCAGCTGCCACAGGAAGTACGTCCTCTATTGTGCTTTCTTCACGAGGGAGCTGATGTTCAGCTCCCACTTGAGATCTTGGGAGATGGTAGTTCCCAGGAAGCGGAAAGACTCCACAGTGTCAATTGTGGAGCCACAGAGGGTGATGGGGGCAGGTGGGGCTGGGTTCTTCCTGAAGTCCACAACCATCTCCACTGTCTTTAGAGCGTTGATATGAAGGTAAATATGGTGCAAAAAGGGAGAGCTTGTAGAATACAATGTGAGAACTTGCAGAACAAAAAATCTGAACTTGTATGTTAAAATTTGCACTTGTAAAAATAAAATTTGCACTTGTAAAAAATATTCACACACATGTGATCTGAATTTGAAGTCATACAAAGAAAAAAAAACATGAGAGCTTGTAAAAAAAATCTGAACTTGTAAGTTGAAATTTGCACTTGTAGAAAATGTTCACACACCTGTATTCTGAATGTGAAGTTACAGAAAAAATATTCACAAATGTGTAGATTGATATTTACATGAACACAATGACAGCTGTAAACTTATAATGCAACATTTACTCGTAGACTTTTTTTTTTACTCTGGTTCATTTTCCATCACAACCACAACTCAGTGATTACAACCTCTGGAATCTGTCACTGCAACTTCACATATGTGCTCTCTCGCATCACAAAGTGGCGAATCTGCGCACCTCGACTTTCACAACACTCTTGACGATACATTTGGTGCAGAACTAATTTGTACCTGTGGACTTAGGCTGTGGAGCTCTGAGCTAACAGAACGGGAAAAGCAGGGTTTCTATCGCCAGATGAGGGACAACTCTGTCTGGCTTATTTATGTAGCGTGGAATAGCATGCTAGCGTTAGCTAACTATCAGCCAGCCCGCTTCTAAATAAATACCTTTTAATTATCTAAACACTTTTTAACAGTCAAACTACAACACTGGCGGTGAGCTCCACGGCCTGCAGCCGCAGACGGACTGGCCAGAAAGCTTCGCTGCCGACCTCGACCTGCAGTCGGAGCTCCAGCGGGACACGGAGAGCCCCACATCCGGTAGCAGCGGCCCATCCCCCGGCCATTACCAGAGCTTGCTTTGCTGATGTTGTGCATCCCTGCTAAGAATTGCACCCGCTTGGGCAGAAACAATAATTTCTGCAGAATTCATTGCTGCCGAAAATTGCATCTAGGTAGCAAGGAAATGCTACTACAGAGTCTGATAAAACATTGATGTCTCTAAACCTTCTAAAATCCTAATCATTATTGATTAACATGACAAAGAGATTTACTATTGCCTGGTTTTTAAACAGTACTTTGCCTTATAAAATCATTATTTTCCCTAGTGGATGCGAAACTTGGCACCTGTTACCCACGGATGACGGTCCGACTGCGGCTGCAGGCCGTGGAGCTCACCGCCAGTGTTTTAGTTTGACTGTTAAAAATGTTTAGACAATTAAAAGGTATTTATTTAGAAGCGGGCTGGCTGCTAGTTAGCTAACGCTAGCATGCTATTCCACCAAGTTTCCATGCTACATAAATAAGCCAGACAGAGTTGTCCCTCATCTGGCGATAGAAACCCTGCTTTTCCCGTTCTGTTAGCTCAGAGCTCCACAGCCTAAGTCCACAGGTACAAATTAGTTTTGCACCAAATGTATCGTCAAGAGTGTTGTGAAAGTCGAGGTGCGCAGATTCGCCACTTTGTGATGCGAGAGAGCACATATGTGAAGTTGCAGTGACAGATTCGAGAGGTTGTAATCACTGAGTTGTGGTTGTGATGGAAAATGAACCAGAGTAAAAAAAAAAAGTATACGAGTAAATGTTGCATTATAAGTTTGCAGCTGTCATTGTGTTCATGTAAATATCAATCTACACATTTGTGAATATTTTTTCTGTAACTTCACATTCAGAATACAGGTGTGTGAACATTTTCTACAAGTGCAAATTTTAACATACAAGTTCAGATTTTTTGTTCTGCAAGTTCTCACATTGTATTCTACAAGCTCTCCCTTTTTGCACCATATTTACCTTCATAGTTGAGCTCTAGATTGTTTTGGTTGCACCAGGTCACCAGGTGGTCAGCCTCCCACCTGTAGGCGGACTCGTCTCCATCAGAGATGAGTCCGATGAGGGAGGTGTCGTCCGCAAACTTCAGAAGCTTGATGGACTGGTGACCGGAGGTGCAACTGTTGGTGTACAGGGAGAAGAGCAGAGAAGAAAGAATGCAGCCCTGGGGTGATCCGGTGCTGATGGACTGTGAGTCGGAGACGTGTTTCCCCAGCTTCACATGCTGCTTCCTGTCAGACAGGAAGTCAGTGATCCACCTGCAGGTGGAGTCAGGCACACCAAGCTGGGAGAACTTCTCCTGAAGCAGAGCCGGGATGATGGTGTTGAAGGCAGAGCTGAAGTCCACAAACAGGATCCTGGCGTAGGTTCCTGTGGAGTCCAGGTGCCGGAGGATGTAGTGGAGGGCCAAGTTGACTGCATCGTCTACAGACCTATTGGCTCTGTAGGCAAACTGCAGGGGGTCCAGGAGGGGGTCGGTGATGGCTTTGAGGTGTGAAAGCACAAGGTGCTCAAATGACTTCATAACCACAGAGGTCAGGGCGACGGGTCTGAAGTCATTAAGTCCTGTAGTCCTTGGCTTCTTGGGGACAGGGATTATGGTTGAGGTCTTGAAGCAGGCTGGCACATGACATGTCTCCAGTGAGGTGTTAAAAATGTCTGTGAACACTGGAGACAGCTGATCAGCGCAGTGCTTCAAGCTTGATGGGAAGACAGTATCCGGTCCAGCAGCTTTCCTGGGATTCTGTCTCCTAAAGACTTTGTTGACGTCCCTCTCGTGGATGGAGAGAGTCGTCACTGAGGTGGGAGGGGGGGTGGAGGTGGAGGGGACCTTTAAGGAGGGCATTGGTGGGGGGGCCCAGGCCCCTGTTGAGGTGGGGAGGTGGAGGTGATGCACAGTGTAGCTGTAGGGAGGTGTTGTGGGGGATGGTGTCAGGACTGTCCTTTTGTCTTTCAAATCGACAGTAGACAAATGATGGCTGAATTCCATTTAGCTGCTTCAGTTTCAGGGTCCTGGTATAGAAAGACAGGTCGCACTTAAGTCCTGCCCACACCGGAGGGGGAAACAATTCATCACTCTCCATTGACTTTGTATTGCATGAAGGGGCCTCCTTCTCAGTTCCGTCTGCTAGCAAACAACAGAAAATTGCCAGAAAGCTGCTGTGTGGTGGGATGCACTACCAACAGGGTAAAGAACCCATAACTAAGTTTTTATAACCCGCTGAACCGAAAAACTAAGCCTTTGAGAAGACAAAAGGGGATACAAGATAAGATATATAGACACGAGGCATCAGCAGGAAGAATGGGAAAACTGTGGGATCCTGACACTTAGGAAGTCAAATATCCAAATGTCAGTTTTAGATAACTTATTTCTGTAAGTTATCTAAAGCATTTGGACAGTATGCAACTTGTGTTACAGTGGAATGTGACTGAGCCATCGTTAATGTTACCTCTGCCTTGACAAGTCAAAGTGTCTACTGAGAAAAAAGCCTATGGAAAGCATGATTGGGCAAATGACACTCAAATAACATTACATTTTACCTCCTGCCTTAGCTACATAAAAACACAAAGTACATTGTGCATTTTTTGATGCCAGGGAGTTAGTAATATTAACCAATATGCGTGACCAACAGTAGTTTTCTTGTTTTGTTTTTTTCATAAAGCCACAACACATTTTCTGCTCCCCTACTTACCAACATATATCACTGCCACACAATACTGCATCAGAATCTTGCCCCGTGCACCTTTAATATACCAGTAGCGATTTTCCATCTGTGTTAGACTTACTGTATAATGCATCTTGTTGTGCTGTTATCTTGGAATGACTTGAACTTGTGCATTGCCTCTTGCAGATACTTGGTTATTTTGACTATGCTTTCACCGCAATCTTTACTGTTGAGATCCTGTTGAAGGTAAATTACCTCTATGCTGTGTTGTGCTGTGCTGGGTAGAGCTTCAGTAACCCTGCGTGCTTATGTCACTCTGATTGCCTCCTCAGATCCTAGGCTATGCAGACTATGTCTTCACTAGTATGTTTACATTTGAGATCCTTATTAAGGTAAACAATAATAACTGTTGCCTCAGCAACAACCCACCACTTCCAAGCTTGCTGCACACGTCCTCCTTCCCCTCATTTTGGTCTCTATAATTTTTGGTCAAAATGGCCGTCTGCTTGTCTTGTTGTCATGACGCCTATCGGTGGAGATCATGCATTTTCGTCAGATATTCTTTTGTCTGTCAGTCACATTTCCATCACGGCCCACTTCCCCCTCTTCATCCTCGACCAGTTTATGGACCAGTGGCTCTCCAGAGTACAACTACTTTCTTTTCCTTTTTTAACATTCTGAAGAAAAAAAAATATATGCCACTTGAATCTCTGTCAGCACCATTGACTAATAGATTTCCACATTTTGAACAACAGACATTTTTGATTTTAATTTGAATTATGTTGAATTTGAAATACTCTGGACTGTGGAGAGATGAACTTGAACTTGAACTAACAAGCTTTATATTCCACTGCCTGATTACATCCTGTAAACACAGATATGCCCCTTCTTTCATGTCTTTTTTTTTACTAATGCACTCCCAAGTAATATGCTTGAAGAAATCAGTACCAATCTATTATTTTTGCTGTTAGAATGAAATCCTCTGCCTTACCCCTTTGCTCGCTGCATGCCTGCACCAGGCAAATCTCATGTATTATGGTTTAAGCCTATATAAGCCTAAATAAGCCTAAGAAAATTCGATCAGGAGAGGATTAAATGCTCTGCCTCTGGCTTAATCTGCACCGGAAATGAGTGTAGTGGCTTTTGAAAAATGTTCCCCGTGTCATGTCGACATTTTGCATTGTATATGATCTATCTATTTTTGTGTGTGTGTGTGTGTGTGTGTGTGTGTGTGTGTGTGTGTGTGCATCTTTGACCACAGTATTTTGTGGTATTTAAGTGTTTGTGAGTGGAAGTCAAGGCTTATCTTGTCTATTCATTTTTGTTTCAAAATGGTTTAAATATTGAACCAAACATATAAGAAATATTGCTTGAAACTATTGTTGCTTACGCAATATTAGAAGTGCTAATCTGTTTGTGTGTGTGCTTGGTCTAAGTAACATAATTACCTGACAAAATGAACATAGCAGATACATTTCACGCAGGACCATCAACTGGGAAACTGCAGATCAAATGAAATTGTTTATTGTTGTCATGAACCCTCTGAAATGCAAAAGCAATATGAATGTAAGGGAATATACAAAGAAGAAAATGCAACATAAAACTTTTTTTTTTACAAAATGGTCTTTTGAAAATTGACACTGTAAATAGTTTTAAGTAACAGATCATTTAAATAGTAATAACAGCCATTTAAATCCCATTTCAGCTGCCCCTTGTATGTGTTTGATGGCAGATATGTCTTCTTTAGTCCTGACTGTTGTCTCTCCTCTGTCCAGATGACAGCGTTTGGAGCGTTCCTTCATAAAGGGGCGTTCTGTAGAAACTACTTCAACCTTTTAGACCTGCTGGTCGTTGGTGTGTCTCTGGTCTCCTTTGGCATTCAGTATGTATCGATCAATCATTTTTTAAATGTTGAAATGTAGGATTGAGCAACTGTGTGGCATTTTTGCCGTAACATATAAACATTTCTCTTTGCTCTGCTAGTGGCAGAGCTGAAAGGAATGCCTCCATGACACCATGCCCTTACAATTGCTTAGCTGAATCCACAGATGTGTTCTTCTATCTTCCATAGGTCCTCTGCTATCTCAGTGGTGAAGATTCTCCGTGTTTTGAGAGTCCTCCGTCCACTCAGGGCTATCAACCGAGCCAAGGGACTTAAGGTCAGAATGACAACACAACATGGAGTGTATCTGCGCCTTTGCTTCTGATAAAGTACTGTGTATTGCTACTAACAGTGTATAACTGTGTGTCCTTTGCAGCATGTGGTCCAGTGTGTGTTTGTGGCTATCAGGACCATCGGCAACATCATGATCGTCACTACGCTGCTGCAGTTCATGTTCGCTTGCATCGGAGTGCAGCTCTTTAAGGTACAGTGAAAAGATGGAAAGAGAGATGGAGAACAAATAAACAAGGAGCACCTCTGACTTTCTCTTCTGGTTTTTTTGTTTATGTAGGGGAAATTTTATCGCTGCACAGATGATGCAAAGTCCAGCCCAGAGGACTGCAAGTAAGTTTGATTTAGATTCTTCATGGTTTCCAGCTTTGGACATTGGCCTTCATGAGTGTCTCTGTGTATGTGCTTGTGGTTGATATTTCATCTTTAAATCACAGAGGTACCTACATTCTCTACAACAACGGGGACACAGCACTGCCCATGGTGAAGGAGAGAATCTGGTACAACAGCGACTTCAACTTTGACAACGTCCTTATGGCCATGATGGCTCTTTTTACTGTCTCCACGTTTGAAGGATGGCCCACGTAAGTAATGCTTTGTGTCTGAGGTAGAATTCAGATTTGCCTATCATTATAGAGAATAATAAGATTTATTTAACATTTGATAATCATTCACCTTTATCTTAGTCTGAATTAAAATTCTCCATTTCCACCATTTTCAATAACCAAAGGTAAAGCCCTCTCCAAATTGTTTATAATTTTACTATTTTGTGTGTATAAATGTGCTTAAAGTACACTATGTAGTATCATTAAACAAACAACATCAGCAGAGTTGATATGACTAATTACTGTTCATTATCTTGACTTTCTCTGCGTTTTCGACCCTGCAGTCTACTCTACAAGGCCATCGACTCTAACAAAGAGAACATGGGTCCCATCTACAACTACCGCATTGAGATCTCCATCTTCTTCATCATCTACATCATCATCATCGCCTTCTTTATGATGAACATCTTTGTCGGTTTCGTTATTGTCACCTTTCAAGAGCAGGGGGAGAAGGAGTACAAAAACTGCGAGCTGGACAAGAACCAGGTAGGAGGGAGGTGTGGTGTTTGTGCATGATATTGCTGTGTATTGGTGCTTTTATTGAACATTTTAAATTCATTAGAAAAAAAAATCTGTTCAAATGATCAAGTATGTGTCGTCTGTTGATTCCAACCAAATGGATATGGTTAAATAATGATGTATATTTTCCTTCTTTCAAAAATAAAAGCTGATGTAGTAGAAATGGATACAGTAAAAGCTACAGTCCATTTTTGCTCAAATCTGATGAAACATCTACTGTTACTTATTACTGATTGGTGCAAATAGTGCCTGCATCTTTAACAGATGACATGTTACACTTGTTCAAGAGTCTGTTTGTTTGTCTGTTTCTCTATTTGCCCCCACCTACCCTGACCACAACTGCAGCGTCAGTGTGTGGAATATGCTCTTAAAGCTCGTCCTCTGCGACGCTACATCCCCAAAAACCCTTACCAGTACAAGTTCTGGTATGTGGTCAACTCTACTGGCTTTGAGTACGTCATGTTTGTCCTAATCATCCTGAACACCCTGTGTCTGGCCATTCAGGTAAGTGCTTTCTATTCAAATTCAAATTGACATAAACTAGCCGGTGAATCTGCTATCAGTCATCATAAGTGTCTAATTTATTCAATTCTTTTTTTATATATATTCAATATCTGCGGTGCTGCATGCAGATAAAGTGATCTAACTTCCTTTCCTTATAATCTGAATAAAATTTGTTGTCTTGTTTTCCTTAACAACCACCAAGACATAACTACTAATATTGTTGTTTTTATCACTTAAAAGATCTAATCTCCATGTAGTGTACATTCTTTTGTTTGTAACAATGGGTATCATGACCTTTCTTGCAATGATTTATTGCCGAGGATTCACCCTCTATCTATTACACAGTGCATGGCAATTACTTAATACAGATACAGTACATGTATTATTAATAAATGTTTGTTGTATTATTTCTGATCAGTATGTCTGCCTGTCTCTTTCCAGCACCATGGTCAGTCTCACCTGTTTAACTATGCCATGGATATCCTCAACATGGTCTTCACTGGGGTTTTCACTGTGGAGATGATCCTCAAGCTCATCGCCTTCAAACCCAGAGTAAGTCTCCTCTCCTCTCCTCTCCTCTCCTCTCCTCTCCTCTCCTCTCCTCTCCTCTCCTCTCCTCTCCGCTCCTTTCCTCTATATTTAACAAAATATATCCAAAACTACCACCAGTTCCTTAAATCATCTTGTTTACTGTTTTTCCTTTTAGATCTTCCTTTATATTTTATCCGTAAAAGAGTATATTTTTTTAGTTTTTATCTTTACCCAGCCTTCATACACTCTTCCTGTCCCTTTTACCTCCCCTCTTGGCTCTTTGCCAGTCGTCTATCGTCTTCTTCCATTAATCCACACTGTAACCTCTCTACCTCTTCTACTTTCCTGCATCCCCCTCCTCTCCTGCCTCCCCCTATCCTCCTGCTGGCTATGCATGCTGCCATGATCAGGGCTATGTCGGGGACGCCTGGAACGTCTTCGATGCTCTGGTCGTGATTGGCAGTGTAGTCGACATCATACTCAGCCAGGTAGAAAGACGTTAGTATATACAACTCTTGCTCTCCCACTGCTGCTGCTGCCACGTTTTTTCCGCCCTTCACATCTTTCCTCCTTTCCTTCCTTCCTTCCTGTCTTAATTTTGTGTCATCTTTTTAGGTTGGCTTGAGCCAATTGCTGCTCATGAAGCAAGTCTGTTGAATCTGTTGTGGACTTAATGGTTGATGAGCCCCATAGACCAAATACATGCTGATTGGCTATAAAAATGTCAGCTACCTGTGTGTTAAATACCAACACATGCATTACATTAAGCCACTGCTCCATACCGATTACATCTTGTTAAATTGTTTAGTTTTAAGTCTATGGTGGCCATTTCTTTTAGCCTGCCACTAAATCAGTGGCAGTAAATGACTTTGGAAATGGAAGAGGAATGATAGATGGTTAATTTATAATATAGTATAGCTAACTTTTTAAATGAATCTTTCTATAAATTAAATATTTTTATAAATTGAACAAGTTAGTACCATCACAGACTCAGTGGCAAGAAGGATTTGACTTTCAACCTCACTCACTTTTAAATATAATCACAGCTTTTTTAATGTTCTTTCTATCTTTCATAATCTTTCTTTTTTACCTTTTCTTTCTTGCTTTGTTGTCTTTCTCTTTCTTCTTTTATGTGTCTTTGTTGCTCGTGCTTGCAGAACTATTTTGCTGATGCATGGAACACGTTTGATGCCTTAATTGTTGTGGGTAGCGTGGTTGACATTGCCATCACTGAGATCAATGTAAGTAATCATTTATCACACATACACACCTGTTTTACTGGGATGCTCCCAGCAAGAGGGCCTTGCTCTAGCAGCACAGTTGCATTCAAGATCACAAAGTTCATTTTTTATGCAAAAATTGATTGCTCTTCTTCACAACTCCAGCATCTGTCATTAAACCAGAGTTTCATTATATCGTAAAATTGTGATGATGTTGCGCAACTAATGTAATTTGAGTTTAACAGCTTTATTTGTTAATTATGAGAACCATGACGCTAACCCTATCCACATTAAATAATTATAAACTACAGGTTGTGAATATACAATAGATGCATAGTATTTTTATTTTTTATATATTGTTTTGTTGATTGTAGTTGTATTTTTTTAAACATTCATTGCTAATTGTGTCCCAGTTTTAATTGATTTTCAAAATTCAAATTGATAAAATAATGAGTAAAAAAAACCCGTCTAAATTGTAATTGGGAACTGATGTTTTTGAATGCAGCTCAGTTATTATTTAAAAATCTTGAATGTAATCATTTTGTGCCTAACTCTTTTTGCTGGTAACGCTTTTGAATCCGCTCTACTGCTGCCTCAAGGCCACTCTGTATTCTGGTTTGCAGCTGTGGTTAACACTGACTCCATGCATGCTGCAGGCTTGTCCATATGAATGTTTGTTTGTCCTGTCCGTCTCTTGCTTTAAATGAATGTTTGAGGTAAAGAACACACTGTACACCACCGTTGATTAAACCCTAGCGTATGATGTAATGTACAAAATAAACATTGCAGACAAAAACCTGGACATTACCATATTATTAGTATGAGTTAGAGCAAAAGGTAAATATATCCTAACAGCATGTCCGCATCTTGCTGAATATGTGCTGTACGGTTCTGCAACTCAGAAAATGCCAGTGCATTTAAAGATGTTTTTTGTAGTTTTTTTAAAAACAAGACATAACTAAATGCAAGCAAGGGTTGTTGAAATGTAGTCTGTGGCAGAAGATAGGTAGTGAGGGCGCCTGGGTAGCTCACCTGGTAGAGCGCGCGCCCATATATAGAGGTTCACTCCTCGACGCAGAGGCCGCGGGTTCAACTTTGCCCTGCGGCCCTTTGCTGCAGGTCATTCCCCCTCTCTCTCCCCTTTCATGTCTTCAGCTGTCCTATAAAAATAAAGGCCTAAAAAAAAAAGAAGAAGAAGATAGGCAGTGACCAAACTGTGCTGACTTAAGTGGGAAGCTCATTCTACCACTGTGGAGCCAAAACAGGGAAGAGCCTTAAACTGAGATAAGTGACCACTGGGTGATGGGACGGCAGAGGGTTACGCTTCCGGGCTAATTCTGTGATGTTTGATGAGAATGACAGTTTGTCATTCAGGGTCATTCCCAGGTTCTTCGCTGTCCAAGTTGGTACCACCACGGTGTTGTCATTAGTGATGGGCAGGTCTCGCTGAGCGGACCCTTTTCTCCAAAGGAACACATTCACTCTGAGATGTCAGCCAGTCAAGGAGCAATGTCTGCATCCACCTGAGTGTCAGATGTGGGGAATGACAAGAATAGCTGGGTGTCATCGGCATAGCAGTGGTAGTAGAAGCCATGCAGGTGTATGACAGCACTAAGAGTCCTTGTGCAGAGGGAGAAGAGGAGAGGGCCGTCAGGCTGCGTGGTTCAGACCAGATCCTTTCATGTTACCTGGTAGGGCCAACCTGCTAGGTAAGATGCAAACAGAGAGAGTGCAAAGTCTGAGACACCCAATCCTTTAAGGGTGAAGAGGAGGATCTGGTGTTTTACTGTGTCAAATGCAGCATACAGGTCTAGCAGCAGAGGTCTGAAGGCAGCATGGAGCACTGTCCCTGTCGCCTGTTATAGGGCAGTGGTGGCTTAAAGGTTAGAGATGCGAGCTTGTGACCGGGAGGTTTTCGGTTCAATCCCCAGACTAACAGGATAAAATCTGGGTGGGGAAAGTGAAAGAGCAGCGCTTGTCCCTCCCTCATTACCACCACTGAGGTGCCCTTGAGCAAGGCACTTAACCCCAACCGCTCCAGTGGAGCTGCTCAGTGGCCAGCAGATCAGACTGTGGTTGTACTGGGCAGCTTCCAGGTATGAATGTGTAACTGTGTGGATGTGATCAGGGCGTTCCTGCAAAAGAGAGGCTGCCTCTCAGTGAACCTTCCCTGAATAAAGAAAGAAAAAAAAAACGCAAGGAGGGCCTTATCAGTTGAGTGCCCTGCTTAAAAACCAGATTAGTGGGGTTTGGAAGTAAGAGGGAAGCAGTTGGTTAAAAACAGCACGTTCTGGTGTCTTGAAAAGAAAGCTACAGTAACTCTCAATAGGGAAGAGATTTCTGTGTCACTAACAGAAAGAAAAAACTTTTTTAGTTATATAAATATATTTTTTATTTAGGATTAGTGTTAGCTAGGGCAACAGTTAATTTCAATCAGGCTTGACATTGAAAGATTATATCATTTTAAAACACTGAAAAACACAGTTTTTTTTAATTACATCCAGCATGAATTGCAAAATTATTAGGTGAAAGATAAAATGTATTTGGGAAAGTAGTATGTAGACACTAGTAATGATGAAGCAAAACCAACAATATCAGCATTTCCCTTCCAGAAGGTGTATCAGTGCTTTCTCCTTATCGTCAATGTCAACAGCTAAACTGTATGGTATTTTGATTAAGAAGACATTTTCCTTCTGCACTGAATGCTTGCATCTCATGTCTGGTGTTACTGCTAAGAATATGTGGTAAAGCTTTTGCATGACAGGCTTTATGATAACAATGTTCTTGTTTGTGGTATACATTGTAATGCTGTGTTGTTTTTAAGTGAAGGTGCTTCTGAGCGTTTTTAATGCATTTACATGTTGAATAAATCAAAGGTAATGATGACATATAAAGCATATAGCTGTACAGCTGGTTTGTGTAACTCGGATTAACCTTAGGCTTTTGGTTTCAAGTCGGCAGCCATTCCTGTCGTCAAGGTGATAGTGGAGCCAGGGGTAAGAAAATGAATAACCCAGCATCAAGATGTTTTTGTTGTCACATTCTGTCGCTAAATTTCTGATGAAAACATTGAGGTGTTTTATGGTCTCAATTGTGTGATGGTTTGTGATTGAACTCTTAATGTTTGTCTTGTTTTGAATCCACCTGGTTTGTTGCATTTTGGCTCCAGTTTCATAGTTTAACTGACATTTTTTCTGTTGACACCTTGTCCTGTCTGGGTGCATGGAATGACGCAGACGAACAGATAACACTGTATGGTCTTTTGTCTGATTTCGTCATTTCAACATAGCTTGCCCAAGTGTTTGCAACTAGATTACCAACATTGTATAGTCAATATTTTGAGTTTGCATTTCTTGTCAAAGGTCTTGTGTGATTGACTGTAACAAGACAGTAAAAGATCCACCTTGATGTTTGTATCAGTTGTAAAAACTCAATGACAGTTTGCCTTTTGGTTTGTTTGTCTTTGGACTGCACATTCTCTGTCTGTTGCCTGTTTTGAATCACTCATCCAGAGTTAAATGTATTGTATGTGCAAGTCCTCCAGGTCTGTTGTTCATGGAATGGTCACAGTTAGACACAGACACAGTTACCCTGCATGCTCATTGATTGTTGTAATTGCAAAGATGCAGAAAGATCACAAATGGGAAGATTTCCTCATAAAGATTGTCTTCTACTTTAATGTTGCTTGTTCTAATATGACTCATACATGATTGAAAGATTGCATGTATGACTGCATGAATGAATGAGTGGGTACAGAGATTTGATCACTGTGTGTGTTTGGATGTTACACCTTCTGCTTTTTACCCCCTAATCACTCTCCATGTCCTCCACTTTAGAACACGGAGGACAGTGCTCGCATCTCCATCACCTTCTTCCGTCTGTTCAGAGTGATGCGATTGGTCAAACTTCTGAGCAGAGGGGAGGGCATCAGGACTCTGCTGTGGACCTTCATCAAGTCCTTCCAGGTGAGACTGTAACCCAATGCAGCCATTCAACCCCCCCTTTTGAATCTGTAATATTAATATAAACCAATGAGATATGAGAGATTACACTTGTTATCACAAGTTAGATTTTAGGCGAGAGGTCTAACCTTCTGAAACGGGTTGCTGGTTAGGCAGTCAACCACAATTCATGGGTAGCATTTTGTGAGATGTAATACAAAAAAATGACAGGGTTGTTTTTTAGGCAGTTCTAATATACAAGGTCTAAAGAAACTGTGTAGCATACCAAAATAAGAGAACATACAATTTGCAACAGAGGCTAGTTGTACAAGATTTAATCAAGGTAACCAGCGGATCTGGTGGTGTAGCTGTGGTTTGACAATGCACTCAAATTAGAGACTGCAGATTCCAGTGTTACGTAGCTGTCTCACTCTTTTTTCTTTTTTGCCCACCCAGGCTCTACCCTATGTTGCACTCCTGATAGCCATGCTGTTCTTCATCTATGCCGTAATTGGGATGCAGGTAATATGGTCTAACCTATTTGAAATGTGTGTTGTCTTCTGTTCTTGTCTTCTTCTGAAATAACTGTTCATTTCTTATACTGAAGCATTGTGCATTGTTGACACTGTATGACAATCTATATAAGTATAAAAAGAGAAATTCCTATTTTATCTGCTTTTATATATTTAACTGTTTTAACTGCTCTTCAATGCTTAATTTCTTATACTGCACTGTAACTTTTATTCTCGTATTTTATCTGTTTTAAATTTTTTAATCTGTTTTCATGTAAAGCACTTTGAATTGCCCTGTTGTTGAAATGTGCTATACAAATAAAGCTGCCTTGCCTTGCCTTGCCTTCAGTGACTGTTTTCATTGTGTTTAAATAGTCATCGTTTATTTGTCTTGTATTCTTGTCAGAATTTGAGAACTGGCTAGCTGATGTTTTTTTGTCTTTTTTTTTAGGTGTTTGGAAAAATAGCCATGGTGGATGGAACACAAATCAACCGCAACAACAACTTTCAAACCTTTCCTCAAGCTGTCCTGATGCTTTTCAGGTGTTTGTGTAGCTTACATTGTTGGCTACAAGCCATTATAAGTCATCACAAATGCATAAATACATGTGGGGGGAAATCCCTCATTCTGCTCCTGTGTTAATGTTGATTCTTGTTCTATGTTAGGTGTGCCACAGGTGAGGCCTGGCAGGAGATCATGCTGGCCTGTCTGCCAGGGAAGCTGTGTGATTCAGAGTCGGACTACAACCCTGGAGAGGAGAGAACCTGCGGAAGTGGCTTCGCCATTATCTACTTCATCAGCTTCTACATGCTCTGTGCTTTCCTGGTAATCTTCAGACATTTCTCCGTGCACTAGTAGTAATGTTTTAGCACATACTTGAGCATGCACATTCCTGTATGAATTAAATACCAATGAAATACCACAAAAAAAAAGATTAATGCATTTCCTGGTTTCAGATCATAAACCTGTTTGTTGCTGTCATCATGGATAACTTTGACTATCTGACCCGTGATTGGTCCATTCTTGGACCACATCACCTGGATGAGTTTAAAAGGATCTGGTCCGAATATGATCCTGAAGCAAAGTGAGTACACATTTGGAGAGAACTATCACCATTTTTCCCCTGTTACTCATACTCTATACTGCATTATACTGTTTACTGTATATACTGTACTACTGCTAAAAGATATTTGTGTCAGCAAACATGAGAGAGGGATGGTGATTGTTTTGTAACAGCCATACCCTCTGAAGTGCACTAGCTGATTTATCAGGACCTGCAGTGGCAGTGAAGACTGTGCTCAGTGGAATAGTGCCTAATATTTGAATGCATCTTGTTGTCAGGGGCAGGATAAAACACCTTGATGTGGTGACTCTGCTGAGGAGGATCCAGCCTCCGCTGGGCTTCGGCAAGCTCTGCCCTCACAGAGTGGCCTGTAAAGTGTGTTTCCACAACATAACGACACGCTCACACCTATACAGATAGAGAAATGCGTAAACACTACTGTGGTGAATGTTTAGGGTGCCAAACATACAAGAGCACTTTTGTAAATCATTAACATATACATTCATATATTTCACAGTACTAATTTCACATTTGCTGCCTTCTTGTTAATCTGAACTTCTGTTGCAGCGTCTGGTGGCGATGAACATGCCCCTCAACAGTGATGGGACAGTCATGTTTAATGCCACCTTGTTTGCTCTGGTCCGCACTGCTCTCAAGATTAAGACTGAGGGTGAGTCTGCACCTTCAAGCAATGAGAGATCTGTAATATTATTAGTTCTATTCTTATGGATTATTCATATTTGGTTGAGCTTTTTTTGAGCTGTGCATTGCCATTCTATACAGTAAAAAAGAGGCACTTACAGTATGAAATAGATAATTAATTTTAAGTCATCTGACCATGAGGTAGGAAGAGGGATCACAAGGGAGTTACTGGGCCAGAGTGTGGAGCTTCCAGGCATAAAAGCTACTTGAGATGACAGCACAGAGAAACCACTACAGCAGTCCTTGTGTTTGTTATTTATGATCCGTTATTTATTTATTGATATGATCCACAATGTCATGAACAGAGATGCTTTAGCACCTTGGCAAATCCTTATACCAACAATTACCTTTGACTGTGGGCCAGATGTTATAGACCCTTTTCACAGCAAACATGTTGACATGTCATAGTAGGAAAAGCACAGTTGTATTCAAAACCATTAATGATGGCTGCATTCCACTTAGGAGAGGCCCTGGTATTGTGCATGCTGACTCACTGAAATAGCTTACTGGGACACTTGATGGAATTGAGCCATCGTTAAGGTTATCAATTTCAGCTGTGCTTTTCCTACTATGACAAGTCAAAATGTCTGCTGTGAAAAAGGTCCATTAGGTCATATTTGAGATTAGCATGAACCTTGTATTTACATTGTTATCTATAGATCGGTGAAAAATCATGCTTTTAATGTAACACAGTGTCCTTCTGATGGAATTACTCTGGGAAGCCTCATGCAGTATGTTTTTAATAAATGTCATGTCATGCTACTTGACTTTCAGACTACATTTACACATGGCCAGCTATTTTCATAAATGGACATTTAGAACCTCTACGTTTTCAGAAAAGTGTTCGTTTACATGTACCCGTGTATATATGCTGTCAATGTCATTAAGAGCATGCCACACCTGTAAGTGGCATTGTAACGAGAAGCTCAAGCCCATGTTAGCCAATCACAATCCCGAAAATAGCAACAACAGCAACGAATCACTTCCTCTTTCTCTCTCTCGGCTGCCTAAACCTCCGTTTGTCTCAGTTTACATGCAAACGTGCAAAGGAAGTTTTCCAAAATCTCCACTTTGGCCGGAGTTTTTAGAAATAATCGTTTTCTGTGATAAAAACAGGGTTTTCGTGTAAATGAGAGGCCAAACCGCAGGAAAATATCTGCGTCTTCCCTTCGTGTAAACGGGGTATCAGTATAGTAGTCTCCTATTCCCAACTGTGTCAGTGTCTTGGACTCCTTTTGGTCTCAAAGCCCATATTCTAGTTCAACATTTTGCCACAAGAGGGAGTCAAAGATGTTCAATAAGTAGTCCCTCCTCCAAGGTCAACAGGGCTCATAACATTTAATACACATGGCATCAAAACTACAAACATAAACCACCTAATACACCACTATATTGATCATCACTCTGTGCTTTTAACCAAAGTGACCTTACAGTTAAACATTCCACCTTTTCTGCCATTTGTAAGGTAACCTGGACCAAGCCAATGAGGAGCTTAGAGCTGTGATTAAGAAGATCTGGAAGAGGACCAGCATGAAACTGCTGGACCAAGTGGTACCCCCTGCAGGCGGTCAGTGGTCATTAAACACACGAGGGCACATGGTCAACTTTGCATAAACATGAATCAACATTTGCTTTTTACCATCATACACAGTTCAAACAGTAACCTCACTGCGTCCTTCTCTTCCTTTGTACTGTTCTTTCATTAGGTTGATTTGAATACACGTTGCTTCTCATTTGTATGTTCTAATAATGGCCTAATGGCAGTGTATTAAGAGACGGAAGGATGGACATGCATTTGAATGCAAATATATTATTACCTTAATTTTAATTAAACAAGGAAGTCAGTGCTATTTACATACTTTTATTTTTTCTGAATTACACTCACTATGTCGCTATATACTGTGCATCAGCAAGGAATTACGCCGCACTTTTCAAATACGTTTCAAATACGTTTTGATGTCAGAATCATTCTGGTTTCAGAGAGAGAGTGAGAGAGTAAAGTGATACTTCCCACAAAATCTGAAACATTTTGACCTACTCCTGGAAAAAGCTAATAACAAAGTTTTCAAAGCCACCTTTCAAGGCTACATATTGGTAATGTTCAATACACAAGATTGATTTTGGGAGGCGTATCACTTTAAGAAACAGGTGTTAAGGGTTAATCCACCAGCATCCTGTTTTTGCTTTTCTGAAGTGGAGAGGCCCAGCTGACCAAAGCCCCAAACCAGATAGACAAGGTTACTTTGTAGAGTACTTTCACTTCAGTTCACGGAAATTCTCCTTTATCTTTGTCAGCCAGTCACAGTTGAACTGCGGCCCCTCTGTCTCTCTCTGTCATAGTTCTACAGTTTTGTTTATCGTTAATCTAGCTGTCTCTGGTTTTGTATTCTTTGTTTCTCTCCTCTAGCTCTTCCTCACTGTATAAAAAATATATATCAGATAAAAAAGACTGCGTAGATGTTTGAAATTAAATGCTCAGGTTTTCATATGCACTTTTTCAGCAAGTTTTTTTTCTGTGCTGAGGATACATACTTAAAATGATCTTACAATCATCTTTATCAACAATTAAAAGGGAAACCCGCTGCCAGTTAGTTGTAAGAACTTTAATGTAGAATTAGTTTTTTAGGTGCAAGTGAATTTCCAGCTGGTTTTGTTGAGTATACCAAATTTGGATGTTTGGATCAGCATTAGTTTGAAGTGCTTCAAATACATTGTTAGTTGCATTACTTACAATTATGCTCCTAAATACATACATAACTTGTTTTGCTAAATCTTTTTTTTTTAATGTGACACTTTAAAAATGTTCTGCACCTTCTTTATTGCCAGGTTTTATTCATGTCATCAAAACCAATGCAACATCTGTTCCTGTAACATTAGCCAAGCATGATAGAGTTGTGCTCTGTGTGGTTTTGCCATTTGGTTTCATTTGTGGTGGTTGAATTGAATTCTCTTTTCACCTTACACAAAGAATTCTTAGTAAAAGAGGGCGAAGGATAGGCACACCTGAGTCCAGCAGGCACATACAGCATCCTCTAGTTGTGTTCATGTAGTTTTTCCAGTGTTCTTCTATGCTTACAATGCTTCAGCTCTGCTGTGTTTTACAACTTGTCAAATTTAATTCAACTGCATGTCTTTGTGTGCATTAGATGGCTAACCTCTCTTCTCGTTTTGTTGAATCTTTTCTGCCAAGCCTCTCTCTTCCACAGCTTCCTCTGCTTTCAGTAGTGCTCTGTCATTTGCTGGCCTGCTTATCTTCTCTTTCTGCCGTCCTGAGCTGTCTGGAGCAGTTCTGTTTTAGTCTGGTGGCATGAAACTACTAATGACCTATTTCTTAAAAACATCATCAGGCTCTGCCCAGAAAGAGAACCTGCTGTCACCTGTGGGCACAAAATTGATCTGCCCATGCCAGGTTGATGCATTGTGAAGAAAAATACAATTTTACCAGCTTATCAAGTGAGCCAGTTAAACACAGTCAAAAATCACTTGTGTCTACTCGGTTATTTTGTTTTAAGTGAAAATATGTCAAAATGATGCAGATTACTTGCTTGAAAAACATAAATCATGAAAATCCAAACTAAAGTGTGTTATGAAGATATGATTTATTTGATAAATTATCGGCCCACACATTCATGCACATCTGACAGTCTGAATTCAGTGACTCTAAGATGTTAGATGGTCTTTGCATTTTATGTAGTTTAGTGAAGATAGTAGAGAAAAACATCATTTTTAAGACCTTGAATATGCTTTTGGTCACAGGTTTTCTTTCTGAACAGAGCCTTTAACAGTTTCTCTCTGGCTGTGTCGGGTGATGTAGAGAAATGTGTCAGCTGCTTTAAGATGAATCATCCGATCAGGATGGAATGGTGCTTCCATCTTAAAGCATCCATCCTACTTACATTTGTCACCTTTACTTGATTCCCCTCAAGCTAAAATGGGTTCGAGGAAAGGTGAAGATGGGAAAAAAACGCCCACATTTCCTACGCGCCGGGCTTCCGCCGCTTGTTTTCTTGTTTAGTCTCTCCCCGTTCTGCTTCAGCAACCTTATCTGAGGGAATCAGACCTACGCTTGAGTAGTTTACCTGCATGGCAGATAGTGTGTGTAGAGTCACTACGTCCTCTCTGGCTTAGTGTGTAGTTTGTGTGTTTTCCCTCCAAAGGGGAGCTGTAGATCTGACCCCTGCTGCTTCTCTTTGCTGCCTTTTTGCATGTGCTTCTCGCTACAGATCTCGTTGTTTTTCAAAGATATATAAAGATGTAAAACACCTCGGCTCGTCTGTCTCTGATGGTGGTGATCAGAGGGTTTATATAGTACATGAGCAGCTGTGTATGTATGTGTGTTTGATTCTTTTTGTGTGCGAGAAGAGTGTTTCATAACCACGCACATGTATTCAGATGCAAGCTGCAGGCATAGATGTTATCTGTTGTCAGGTTAAAACCTGCTGCACATGTTGTGTGCGTGTGTGTATAAAGGTCATTTGCAGAGTTTTATAAAAGCCCCGTCATCCACTTCACACACATTCAGCTCTGATATTCAAACAGTGGCATTAATGTTATGTTGGTAACACTTTATTTGAAGTCTTACTTTATCATAAGACTGGTATTACACTGCAATAACCACAACTTGACACCTGTCATGAACATGAAGGAGTCTTGATGATTTTTTATGATTCTTGAAGTGATTCATTCTGTAAAATATGACACTTTAAATGCAATGTTGACATAGTTTGAGATGTTTATGTTATGACAACTTGTGATTAACCAAGACAACATAACCCGTCAATACCTTTGTTGTGACAACTTGACATTAACAAGACAACAATGTCTTTGTTATGACAACTTAACATTAGGCAAGAAAACATAACCTGTTAATGTCTGTATTATGACAACTTAACGTTAACCTAGCCTACTTATTAACCTGCAATAAATATGTCAACTACAAGGTTAGCAGCATTTAGAGGTTACTTTAGCAACAAGTTAATCCGTCCAAAATTCAATAAATCACCTCAGTACTGTACTCACTGTCGTCAAACTTTCCTTATAACATTTAATGACATCTTAATGAAAGTCCAAATGGTTCCACTTTACTTGAGATTGTTGTATCTTAGTTGCGATGCTGTGTTGAGGATGTGTGGAAGAGACTCCGCTGGACACTGTTCTTGATCATAAAGGTTTTATTACATCAAGTTTTCAGCATCACTTACAGACCTGCGCAGAGCCTGGAGAGTAGCTACACGACATTGCATTAAAAGTGTCATAATTTACCTGATGAAAATTCATGACAACAGTCAGATCATGAGATGTGTTATGTTATGGTTATGACAGTGTCATGTCAGTCTTATGCACACCCCTTCAAATAAACCATAATGGGTTACTACAACTATGTTTTTTTCCCCAGATAAATCATTATAAAACACAGTTTTTTTATGTGCTCTCGAAAAATGACTTTATGACGCGGTGGTCTGTGTGTTGGTCCGTTGTGATCCTTTTGAAATAGTGTTTTCCAGACTGGACAGTTCTGATTATGCTCATGCAGCAGGGGTTTATGGTAGTTCATTTACATGTCTTGGTATTTTTTTTCATTTTGATTGTTACAGAAGTATTTTGTTTTTATTGACAAGATATTGTCTTGTTTTGGTGCTTTTTACAATTGTGATGTTTTACTGTTGATGGTCTTCAGTTTTGATACTTTTAGTTTATTTGACTTTCTTGCCTAGATCTGTTCTCTTAGATGGCGAGATTGTGGTGGTGGGTAATATCTCTATTGAGGGATTTTATGTTTCAAATGTTATGGATGCAAAAAGAATTTCCGTGTTGAGATATTTCCGTATTTTGGTGTTGATCTGGGAGGCTGTCTGGTCTGTTCACTCAGATGACGAGGTAACAGTGGGGAAGTTCTATGCCACCTTCCTGATACAGGACTACTTCAGGAAGTTCAAGAGGCGCAAAGAGCAAGGTCTTGTAGGAAGGCACTCATGGGAGAGGCTGAACACAACCATGGCTCTACAGGTAAGTGAAGTACAATGCATCATGCTTGTGTTCATGGGAGTACAATCCCACATAACTATTCCACCAGTGCATTGAACAAATCAGTGATTGAATGTTACTAAACATCCTTCATCTACATAAGAGCCAACTTTGATTCTCACATCATCAAAATCTACTTAGAAATATTAGTTTAATATTAGACATGCATCTAGATTTTAATAACCATACACCAGTATAATCACCAGTAAACACAGTGACTATCAGAGGATTCATATACAGGCAAGGTTTTGAAAAAGTTGCTTACGCTTTTAGAAGATGCTGATTGGAATACTGTTTTTAGGTCTCCCCAAAAAGCCCCTCAGGTATCCTCAGCTTAATGATTTTGTTGTTATAACAAAGACATCACACCAAACTGAGGTCCCTTCCAATATCGACTTCCAGCGGGTCATTGTCACTCATCACCACCAGTGATATCATGCCACGCATACAGTTTTGATGAATTCATCTATCTTTTCAAATATCAGTCTCTGAGGGTTGTGGTGCTCACAGCATTGAAAGATAACATTAGAAACATTAAAAAGCAACATCTCTATCTGCAAAAACAATCTCCCAGTTATTCTGGATACTCCACAGTGCAGTGTCACGTTTTCATTGGAACTGTACCAAAAAATTGTTTCTAGGAAAGCTTTTATCCAGAGTAACCTGGACAAGTAAAACCAAAACTATCTGCATGCTGGAAACCACAGTAGGTGAGAAGATGTGTTTAATTTGCCATTTGCCAAGTGACCCTTTAAAAGTAACTCTGCTTGTTTTACTTTAATGCTTCACAGAGCTGAAAACCTCCAGAAGATGCGAGATTTGCTCTGACTACCTTTAAAACCATGCATTTATGAAATACTCATACACTAAAAGTGTAAAAAGTGACATGCTTGCACCTGACAAAACTGGAATGTTTGCCAACATTAATACCCATCGTTATTCTCAACCAGATAGAGATACAAATGTACATTAAAAAGCCTGTGATGGCTGGCAGGTCTGGTGTTATAGCTGCTCTCTTTGCAGGCCGGCCTGCGCACGCTGCATGACATTGGACCAGAGATCCGGCGAGCCATATCTTGTGACCTGCAAGAGGCAGGGCTGGTAAATGTTGATAGAGAGGAAGAAGAGGAAATCTACAGGGTAAACATCCTTGAAGATTTGTTGGTGTGTTTATTTTTTTTAAATTTGGTTTCAGAGATCCCAGAAAGCCAAGTAGCTGTGCTGTTACATAATTTAGTTTTTTAATTTTGTTATTATTTAGTATTATTTATCTTTACACGAGAACACATGAACTGAAAGAGTGAAATTCATCATTAAGTTTCATGCAGTACTGTGCATCTTACACATACATACAATGCAGAGAAGAACCTGGTTCACATTCAGATATGAGATGCAATATATTGTACACTTTTTTCAGGGGTAACTGTATAAATGCTATTATTAACAACAGGCTCTGATCTTCTAGCCTGACAAGCCAGACCCACATCAAGATGTGGCTGCAAATTACATTTGCTGCGGATAGGGTGTGTCTAGATTTCTAGGCTACTGATCTTCAGTATGAAAAACAGAAGGAAGATGTGTAGAGCTGGGCTGGATTCACATGGCCAAGTCTTTTGTTAATAATAGTTCACCCCATTGTTTTAGGTATTTTTGAAACATTTGATTGACCGTGTATGATGAGTGTACTCCTGGTTGAGATTCACTGATGTAAACATTGTTTATCTTTGTGAGTTGTAGCTTACTGTGTTTATTTGTCTCAATTCAGGCCTCATTGGTTTCTGGTTTCTCTTTGCAGCGTAACGGCAGCCTTTTTGGGAACCATGTCAACCAGGTCAGTGCTGAACAGCAAGGCTACTGCCACCCAACCACTGTCACCCAGCGGCCGCTACAGATCCTGCCCTTCTGTAGTGCCTCAACTGAACCCACCCAAACAGGCAGGAGAGCCAGCAATGTGGACAGAGGAGGGGAGACAGAGATGAACTCTTCACCCGTCCTGTATAACCATCATTATCACTCTCCTCATCCGTATAATTATCCTCACTGTATTTCCACTTGCCATCAATCGCCAATACCCTCCAATGCCAACCTCAACAATGCCAACGTGCCCTCACTTTTCTCCATGACCAATGGGAGGCAGCAGAAGTGTTTGTTAAGGCAAGACCGTCCGTCCTCCACCAAAAATGGATCATCAGTGTCCACTGACAGCAAGAGCAAACTTTGGAAGTCACACTCCACAAGGTCAGTGAAGAATGGATTCATACAATACATATGCAGTTCAGTCAGACAACTCACAATTGAAATGTTTATTATAACAGCAGAACATTGTGTTTGGCGGCCAGACTCCAACCTCATCACTCCACGCAGTTTGGGTTTACATGAGCTATTTGGGAGTGATAATAAAGTAGCTTCCGCCTGGCCGGAGCCTGCAGGTGGATGCTGGGGTGGTGGTGGGGCTAACAGCAGGCAGCGATACAGGTGCAGGGCAGCAGTAGCATTGACAAGGAAGAGATGGGGAAATTGTACAGCTTAAATAGACCGCCAGATTGAGGGGGTGTGTTTGGTAAATGATACGGGGAGTGAGGCATGTCACGTGTGTGTACAGCGGTGCAGCTCGAGTTGGCTGCCTGAACTAGCTCGCAGGCGTCGCCCCATTAGTACTCCCCAACACCTGCGTACAATCAGTGCAGTTCCCCTTTATAGGAGAATCTTCTTTTGCGTAAACCGAAGCAGCCTCAGAAGCATCTCATATTATAGTTACAGATGTATAATCTATTTTTTGATGCTCACATTTTTACATGATTCAAGACCTGACATAGAAATGTAATTGAGTAAAGAAACAAAGTATTTTTGATAAGTTTTCAGCAGTTTCAGAGGAGCAAAGCTGATAAACTATACTGTGGGACTGGGTGATAATTCAATATTATTAATTCATCGTCTCAGATCTCTGACATGAATATGAATATCTTAAAATATTCTTAGCAATATTGTGATATTGAGTGAAGCCAGCCCGGCTGCACTGCCAACTATCCTTTGAAACTCCCAACAGATGAAGAAGAACAATTGGAAATAAAGGACATGTTCCATAGAAACCCATTCTAAAACTACCCCCGAGCCTCCTGTTCAGCATGACGGGATGTCATTGTTCCACGTAAAACCTTGTTCATCCCCCCACAGTGCAAATATCTGCCCACACAGCTGTTTGCACAAGAACATCTTAATGGGTAATTGTTTCCTGTCCCAAAGGTTGCAGCGAGTAATGTTTAAATTTAGACATTTCCTGGTAGTAATGAACATGACAACAAATAGCTTTTGTATAACAATATCACCTAATACCCCTCTCCTGCTGAGGGAGTGCTTTCCCTTATGTTCTCAGAGATTTGGGCTCTACAAATATACTTGTCTTAACATAATAAACAGAAAAAAACAAAACAAAACAAAAAAAGCTTTGGGATATTACATGTAATGTCACTACAGTTTCCCCCTGTATGCTTTGGGACAGAAAGTTTGTAAAGTAGTGAAACCATTCAGGTACTATTCAGCCTGGACAAAAATCTATTTTTGAAAGCACCTTAATTTTGTGTCATCTTGTCTTTTGTCATTGCATGCAACCTCTCTTCCTATTCCTTTCCTGCTCTCCTGTTGCAAATAATCCTGTCTGTCTGACTGCCCACTTCCTCTCCTCGGAGCAGGACACGCTACTATGAGGCCTACATTAGGTATGTGCATGATGTTAGCTTCATTTCACAATAAGCTGTTTATGGTGGGTGTCTCACAAAAACATGCTGCGAAAGCTTCGGAAATGTGTGCGTTTCAAAGCCTGTGATAGTGAATGAAATGCAGCTTTAGGGCCTCATGTTTCAGTAAAATTTGTGTTTCACTGTATTATTGTGTGTGCTTTATTATATGCACTAAATGTACATAAAAACGCCAACAAACAGCAGACAAAATGATAGGGACATGTAGTATAATTGTCAAACGTGCACTGATTAATATTTGTGCTCATCGTCTTTAATGTTTCGATGCCAGGTCAGAAAGTGGCGGTGGGCTCTACCCCACCATTCGCCGAGAAGAGCCAGGGGGCGGGGACAGCGATGATGAGCGAGGCTCGGGAGAGTACTTCAGCGGGGAGGAGTTTCACGAAGACGACATCATGCTCCCAAAGGACAGGTACTGTGACGGCAGCTGTCAGTCTAAGGATGTGAAGAAACACTGACAACAAAACACTTTAATGCAACAGTGGCCACATGCACCACATGTGGACTGCTGCCATGTTTGTATCTTGTTAAAGGTGCAGTAGGTAAGACTTATAAAATATGTCATATTTGCTGAAACTGACCCTATGTTCAAGTAGAACTACATGAAGCAGGTAATTTAAAAAAGAAATCTGTCTCCTCTGGCACCACCTACAGCCTGTAGTGTGATTTGCAAAAATCCACCGCTCCCTGTTCAGATGCACCAATCAGGGCCGGGGTCTAACTGCGTGTCAATCACTGCTCATTCACACGCATTCATTCTCCCTTGTGGGGGGAGGGGCTTAAGAGACCGTTTTGGGCTTTTGCAGAAAGGGGGGAGGGACTGAGAAGTTGTCAATGTTAAAATTTTTTGGCTAAGTCCTGGATCGTTGCAATCCTACCTACAGCACATTTAATAGGACTTGATAGTATTAAAGTATTCTCTTTTTGAATGGCAGATAATTTATCCAAAATGAGCACTTGTGGTTTATGGTGCATCACCTGCAACATGCTCACCAGTAACAACATAATAACAATAAACTCACCTGTTTGCAACTTTTTCCCCCTCCAAATATCTTTATTCATTATATAAGTGTTACATATTTACTTCTTTTTTTTGCAACACTGAAATAATTCTTTGGGCCTCTAAGATAAAGATGTGATGTTTTTTTATCTTTTCATTTCACAGGTTGCCCAACAAGGAACACCATGATGCAGAGGGAGACTTTAACCTCGAGGTTTCCAAGGGTGACCACCAATCTGATGGTTACTATGATGATGACCAACTGCCCATCTACCAAGATGGCAGGCGGTCACCCAGGAAATGGATTTTACCCTCTCCTCGAGGTGATTGAGTTATTGAGAATAAATTAGATTCCTCGACACTTCAGATTGAATGTATAACAACTTTACGTGTTATTCAGATGAAAGTTTGTTGGAGCTCCTTCATAATTGTATTGCACATATTGATAAAGTGGGCTGATTCATTCACTATTGAATTAACCAAGTTGTGTTACTGGCATTCCGATTCGGTAACTTAATTGTAATAAATAAGTACTAATGTAAGTAAAAGATGAATTAGATTAGTATCTAGTATCGTATTATATTATATGAATGTTATAATTGTGCGTAAAATTAGCTTATCTTGTGTTTCATCTAAATTTATTCTTGAATACTTGAATACTGTAAGTAACCATAGTTGGAGTCCAGAGAGTTATCATTTTTGGTTCTTGTTTGTTCTCACAGCCTCCAACAGGCCAACATTCAGTTTTGAGTGTCTTCGCAGAAAAAGTAGTCAGGAAGGCGCTCCTCCCTCTCCATCCTGTACAGCTCTTCCACTGCACCTGGTGCAGCAACAGGTACACACACACACACACACACACACACACACACACACACACACACACTTGTAAATATCGTGATGAATGAATATACAGTATTGTCACAAAATGCAGTTGTTACAAAGCTAGAAATACAACTTGTTTTGTCTCTTCTCCCTACCCCAAAATGTCGGCCTTAATTGATTGAACCTCAGGTAATGGCAGTGGCTGGTATCGATGCGAGCAGAGTTCACCACTTGTCCCCTACGCGGTCGCTTTGCTCCTGGGTCACGCCTCCTGCCTCACCCATCAGCCATGACTGCTCGCCGTGCTACACACCACTCATACAGGTCTGGTTCACTGTGTGATAAAAGGCCGCATGTTAAGATAAACCACAGATCATCTAGCGTTAGCACTAAGAAAGACAGAAGAAATACCAGAAATACAATTAGTTTATGATTATTTTTACTGTTGATGTTCTTATCAAGCCTCTGATGGATATCAATCAACAAACCTGATACCAGCACTTCATTAAACAAGCATCTCGATCAGTGTCTTGTAACAAAACTTGAAGTTTAAAAATGCCTTTGTGTGTGTGTGTGTGTGTGTGTGTGTGTGTGTGTGTGTGTGTGTGTGTGTGTGCGCATGTGTGTACTCAGGTGGACTGGCGTAGTCCCGGCAGCATCGGCAGCATCCCCGGAGCAGTGAAGAGGAGTTCATGGTATACAGACGGCCAGGACGGTCCTACCAATCCCAGCCACTCTCCATCACTTCTGCAGTTACCTGCAGACAGCTGCTCACACTTCCTGCCGAAGAGAGGCAGCGCCAACAGTGTGGTGGAGGCTGTGAGTAAAAAACATGAACCTCAAACATAAGGACAATAGACCACTTTAAGATTTCATTGAAATGTCTGTGGAGGTATGATAGTTTTAAGACTGACATAAAAATCACAGTCACTCTTTTATTATAATTTGTGAATTAGAGTTGGGATGCAATGCAATACTTTCTAATACTAAGCTCTTGATAATTGTGTAAATGTCAAATTATGATGATATCAAACCAGAGAGCAACAAGCTAATCGTAGCACGCACGCACGCGCGCACACACACACACACACACACACACACACACACACACACACACACACACACACACACACACACACACACACACACACACACACACACACACACATTCAGATAGCCATAAATGTTCCTGTGACCTCCAGAATCTCACATTTAGGTGAATTCTGATGTGAATTTATTGTTACAATCATCTTTTCAGCTTTGATTATGTTTTACTTGCTGTCCTCAGGTGTTGATCTCTGAAGGTCTGGGGAAATTCGCCAGGGACCCCAGGTTTGTGGCAGTGACGAAACACGAAATCGCAGACGCCTGCGAGATGACCATCGATGAGATGGAAAGCGCTGCCAGTAACCTGCTGAACGGGAGTGTGGGCAACGGCAATGCTGGGGAAACAGCGAGCGTCAGCTCGGACCTACATGCCATCGCACATCTTAGAGACAGCAGTATCCATGACTACAGCGACGAGGAGCCGTACGTTGCTCTGAAGTGCGAGGAGGACCTAACAGACGAGATGATATGCATCACGTCGCTATAGCAGAGACTCACACTGGATTATTTAGGTTTTTTCAATTGAAATTCTACAACTATTCCACAGTAAGGTGATGTCTTCTCAGGAGTACCCTGCAATAGACAGAACATGTTTAACATGGATGGATAAGAGAACAAAGTGCCTTGTTTTCTCTTTCTGTGGATTGATGAATGGAACTGTAGGAGAGATGAGAGAAACGGATGGCAACATGGAAGAGCTGAGTTAAATTAAGCAAATGTTCAAACCAGAGGGAATCTATTTACTCGCCAGCCTGCCTGTCATTTAGCAGGAATTCAGGATACTTCTTTAATATTGAAAGTGGTTTGATACAGCTAAATAACCTGCCAGCCTCAAAAAGCCAGTCCAGAGCCCTTGTCAAGTTTTGTATATTTTTATTGTTTTAGCTCTGTACTGCAACACATTGGATTAAACAACTTTAATGGCTTTGATTTGAGGGTGTTTGCATCCATATTGAGTGAACAATGTTGTCATTGTTCTGCAGCACTGTCCTAAAATTGTGTGACTTTGTACAAACAAAGCCATGTATCGTACACTGTTCGCTCAATATGAAGTCAATGAAACAGAAAATGTGTCACCTTTTTGAACACATTGATAAGTGACTGAAAGAGTGATGCTGGCTTTGAAAAGCTGCATTTATCCTGCAAATGCTGCAAAATGTCCAATGATTCCAACATTCCCTGTATTCAGTTGAGTTTCATGTCATGTATATATAATGTGTTATTTTAACCTTTAGTGGTCATGATAACAGACGCTGGTTATTTACATTACATTTTGGCCTCCATGACTCATAACAAAAACAAGGTGTATGTGTATATATATATATATATATATATATATATATATATATACATACATATAGCCTATATTATATATTATTTGTTAATTTATTTCAGCTAATCTCAGTGCAGGGTGACGATCAGGCTGATCTCGGTTCAGGGTTAAACGTTGCTCGTCCCGGTACTTGACTTGAAAAGAAAATCACATATCACTGATAAAAGACTTTGTTCTCAGGCATATCCTTCAGTTCACGAGCCTGCTGATATGACACTCTGACAGTGTGTTTCTGTGTCATATCATCCTCCCCCCTTCACACCAACAATAGACACTATATTTACACCCATTTTACTGACTTGGTTACTTTAAATACCCTGAAAATGATGGAAGATTTAGGATTGTAGAACACTGTCACACTTGTTTCCATAGTGATCCTTAACTTTTATCAAAGCCCTTTTGACAACTGTGAGGAAAGACCATTTCATTGTTACGAACTTACTCAGAATATGCAAAGGTTCACTTCACTCAGACCTGCTTGAGACTATTTAAACGCGGACTTATGAAAATACGACAAACTGCCTGAGTGTTTAGACTGAGAACATGACTGAAAAACAACTGTAGAGGAAATGTTTGACACAGTGATTTCAATTAGTAATAAAGTACTCATCAAGTTGATAAAACAAAGAGGATGCAGAGTTTTTTGCCTGATTGCTCAAGCACAAAATAATCACGACAGGATCACCTGCGTGACATCTTTTAGTTATGCGTGGCTCCACCTTGGAAAAGATTTGCTTCCAGGCCATTTTACATCCTGTCCACATAACCAAATTTGATTGGTTTCATCTGCTGAGCAGCAATGACATTTGGAATTTCTCTATAGTCATCTAAAGTGCTTGTTCATGATGAGTCAGATTTAGTACATAGATCTTAAACAGATATTTGCTGTCTGTCACCGTCTACATATTGTATATTTATAACACCACAACAGAAAGAGAAACTTTCCTTATAATATATAAATTCAGTATATTTGTGTTTTTGGAATGAAATTAATGATGTCAACTGTTGCCTTTTATTTGTAGGATTTCCTTTAGTTCCCCCACCAGTTTAAGTGCACAAGATGTCCAAAAACAGCTGCTGTCTGTGAAGGGACAACTACACATCCCACTAACCAGTGTTCGTCTACCACTGCCAACTGTAATCATGTTTTCATGTCAGCTTTTACAAACCAACACTGGGTCATGGCAGAGCAATCTTTTTTTTTTTTTTTTCTCAATCTAAATACTGTTGTCAGGGCAACATATTTGATATGTGCAATCAAAGGGCTTCTTCAAATATAAAACCAAAACAAAGGATCATTAAGTGCATTTACACGCACATCAATATTCAAACATTATTCCAGATATGTTTTTTTTTCTTCATTTTTTTAAGTTGTTGTTGAAAAGTACACCTTTTCTTGTGTACAATAATGACAAAAGGTTGATGCCAATATTGGAAAGTTTATTTTCTGCATACACTTAACAGTGAATATATACAGTACATGTTACTTTAACCTGAGCTGGTATGTGGAATACTCTTCATATGTACTGTCAGGATACTGTAAATGCACTCATTCCTTCTTCATAAATATATACAGGTTTTAGTGGCCAAAACAGCTGAAATATATGACTTATGCATTTTTTAACTGCATGTGAAGTGTGTTTAACTACAACTTTTGTTGACAAATTACCTCTGTACCTATCTGGGTGTGTTGGTTAACTTGTCAGGGAAACTGTGGCAAAGACTGCATTTGCACAAAATGGAAAAAGATATTTAAAGTTGTAATAATTAATCGGAATCAAAATTCTGAGTTCTGATTGGTTAATGGTGATCTGCGACGCTCACGTCGCCTCGACGTCACCTCAGTGTTTGATTGACAGGTGAATAGGTAGCAGTGAAATCTGAACAACCAACATCAGAAGGGAATCAAGATTTAAACAATTACCTCTTTAAAATCTCTTAATTTTGTGCATATACAACCAAAAGGCTCTATTATACTGTTTTGGATTCTACTGACTTTAAAAATTTGTATTTATTATTTTAGAGTAATATATTTTATTATAGCTTGTCCTTTTGGTAGCCCTAAAGAGATAACCTTCGCCTCTCTGTCTACAGATGAGCTAGTTACTCGGTTTAATACCACTGTCACAGATGTTCTTGATATTGTTGCCCCTTTTAAACTGAAGCGACCCAAAGTCAAAGCCCAACCTTGGCTTAAAGTGCTCATATTATGCTTATTTTCAGGTTCATAATTGTATTTAGAGGTTACATCAGAATAGGTTTACATGGTTTAATTTTCAAAAAACACCATATTTTTGTCGTACTGCACATTGCTGCAGTTCCTCTTTTCACCCTGTGTGTTGAGCTCTCTGTTTTATCTACAGAGTGAGACATCTCACTTCTGTACCATCTTTGTTGGGAGTCGCACATGCGCAGTACCTAGGTAAGGACTGCTAGCTAGTCAGAAGCAGAGTATGAGGGCGTGCCATGCTAGCAGCTAAGCGAGCATTATAATGTGTGTTACAAAGTGACGCACGTTCATCACGGAAGTAAAGGCTGGACTACAATAGAGCTGTTTGGAGCAGTTTGTGAACAGTGTTTTCTGTTGGAGATGGTAAGTCCCTTTGGGGTGGACTTTGGGCTTTTTCACTTTGTAAACCGATTACATGCACAAAAAAGACATATAACACAAAAAATTAAAGGGAAAAAGCCAGAAAGCATAACATGAGCACTTTAACAGTGAGACTAGTGCCCTTAGACAAAAGTGTAGAAAAGCAGAGGAAATGGAAAAAAGATAAACTGCAAGTGTCCTATAAGATACTGAGAGATCACCAGGTATCCTACCAACGCCATGTCAAAGCATCTAAAGCAAAGCATTTTTCTGATATAACTAAAAATGCACATAGCCCTAAAATGTTGTTTAGTGCAATAAATACTGCACTAAACTATGCTATTGCCCTCCCTGATGCTACGTTTGAAATCACAGAACAATTTTTGAGCTTTTTTATCAACAAGGTTGACACTATCAGATCTTTTATTTCACCTACTGATCACGACCCTTTAAGTCAATCCTATGCCCATTCTCTGACTTGTTTTGTGCCTGTGGCCCTGTCAACATTGATGGATATTGTATCACACATGAAACCTACCTATTCATCTTCAGATATTGTCCCCTCTCGTCTTTTGAAAGAGGTATTTGATACTATTGGTCCCAGCCTCTTGTCTGTAATAAATAGCTAACTAAGCACCCTGAAGAATGCAGGGCTGCAGCGGATTGATATCTGGTTGTTGACGGGAGAAATATATACTAATTACTAGATCAAACCCAAATTCTTTATTTAAAATCATAAGTCATCACTGTTTTTTTTTTTTTCCAAGATTATTTTTTTGGGCTTTAATTTTTGACAGGACAACTAGGTGAGAAAGGGGAGAGAGAGGGGGAAGACATGCAGGAAATTGTCACAGGTCGGATTCAAACCCTCAACCTCTGTGTCGAGGCATAAACCTCGAAGTATATGTGCACAGTCATCACTGTTTTAATGAAATCAGAATTGATTGGCCAACACTGCATGACCTCGTATATTCCAGATTTACTTTTCGAGTCCATAAAACCAAACCTTGTGTATAACAACATGTCAGAAACTCCAGCAACACCAGAACATATAATAATCTGCTGCTTATTTACAGTACAAGTAACCAAATGCATTACAATTCTGACTTTTATCAAAAGAAACATAATGACACAAACCAACACAAAGCTTTGTTGTGCAACTGACAGCTTTATTTTGTTGTACTGTTCCACTGCTTCACAGGTGTTTATGAAACAACAGCATGTATACAATCTGTACAGTGTTTGTAAAAAGTAAGTGATTAAGATTTCTGCTTTCTACCCATTTGTTGTATGGGAATTATAAAACATAGCTCTATCTACTTCGTAGCACAAGTACTAGTACCTTATAGATTTTGTACCAATGGAAAACAAAACCCCCCGTTTTGTACATTTGAATTCTTGGCAATGAACCCGGTGAGGATTTTTGTAAGGATCAGTGAATAAAGTCACAAGGTCAGGACGGTTTCTAGCGTTTGTTTACAATCAATACAAGAATAAATAAAAACATGCAAACATTAAGGCTGTAAGAATTTCCACAATCATTTTCCCTTTACGATCACGTGTTACTCCTTCATGACAAATCCCAAATTATTTAAACATTCAAGTAATATTGTACAACACTGCATATGATGTAAACAATTATTGTCACTGTGATGAAGATACTTCATAGAGTAGTGCAAAGCTTATTAAGACAATTAGAATTCATTCTAACACTCGGCTGCATTAGAGCTGATAATAAAAACGTGAATATAATTTGAAATCAATACTTCATGTATTCAATAAAATTGACTATGTTTCAGTCCTGGCTGAACCAAACGTACACACTCATCAGAATATAATGATCTTACAGGACCAGATAGTATTATCAGACAGTATTATCTGATCAGTTCATCTTCAAAAGCTTCTTTGTAAACATCCACGACACATTTAGAGTATTTAAACACAAGAGCTACACTCATCAGATATGCTGAGCTATAATTCCCATGTATTGCTACATGGATAAAACAGCTACCAGACGGTCCTGAACCAAAAGCCAAATGAAAGCTGTGAGCTGTAATAATGCAAGTAGGGTGCTATTACATCTGCTGTGACTTTTGCCCATGTTCCTTGTTCCATGTTAGCTTTATTTGATTGTTAAAATCTTTCCACTGAGGCTTGTTAAATGTACGTCCGTTAAATCAACAACTTGATAAACATCAAGTCTCAACAGGGAAGGGGGGGGAGGGGAGACATACCTTGGAATTTACAAACGTTGTCAGCCTAAACAACTAGGTTAGTCTCTACTGTGAAACAAGACAAGAGGCTAAATTACTCTTTTTTTTTTTTCTTTCTTTTTTTTTTACTTAAAGTGGATTTAAATCAAACCTATTAGTTTCTGTAGTCCCTTAGCGGATTTAAATCATGTTCAACAAACCAACAAAAAGAGTATTTTGTCTGCAAGTTTCCAGGAAGGAAGAGGCATTTTACCTTGGTGACAACTTATCTGACAGAAGAGACAAAATTGAAAAGTGCTGGTGAGGCAGTTAACAGAGAGGGTTAACAGTCTACACGAAACCCTGGCTGCTGAGCTAGTCACTCTTATTTTTGCAGCTGTGTGAACTCAATTGATGAAGAGATATAATCTATGAAGGCTGATGAGATGACACAATGGGATGAAAATGTTTTTTTTTCTAGTCAACACTTTGTCACTCTGTGACTGAAATAAATGGATTCATTAGTGGATTCACATTTTACAGTATATAGCTGTTTTAGTGTTGAACCCTTGGATTATTACTTCAGGAGAACAGAGTGTGGATGTAATGTTATCTAAGCAATGTTAGTTTCCATGGCAAGGGAGAGTGAAGGCATTGTTTACGTCAGAGAAGTTGGATTATAAGGCTTACAAATTCACTGTAGTCTTGTGAAGGTGTGTACTTTGTAAGACATTTGAACTTACACTCACACAAACATGTCAAAGTTGATGCATAGTCAAGTTAATGCCAGGCAAATTAAGTGAAATGTTGCAAGGAGCAATTTTCCATTGCGTTCACAGTGCCTTTGCAAATGCTCAGCATCTTTCCCAGCAAACATGATGCCATCATGGAGCGCCAGCACGCAACTGATCGTAAAATCTAAATTTAGAACAATGCAGTAAAAGTGTTGATCACATTAGCTTTAAGGTTACTTAAGATGGAAAATAACAAGTGACAGAGCCCCTGTTTCCTAATCAGAAGACTCCAAGTAATCTACTGAAAAACTGAATTTTACATGTAAACTGCTCAAATCAACGGTATTATATGATCCAGGGCAAAATAATCATAACACAATTAGCTGTTCACTGCTGTTGTTGCTTGATAATGGATTGTGCTGTAAAGTGTTTACCCTTTACTCACTCTCTCTGTTCATCTCTGTGTGTCGAGTGTCGGCGGTTGGTACACGGGAACCTCCGGGTCAACCAGAGGAGGGCGACCTCTGATGATGTCAGCAGCCTTCTCTGCCATCATGATGGTCGGAGCGTTCAGGTTGCCGCTGACGATGCTGGGCATGATGGAGGCGTCGACCACACGCAGCCGCTCCAGCCCCAGAACGCGCGTGTTGGAGTCGACAACCGCCATCGGATCGGATGGCGAGCCCATCTTGCAGGTGCAGGACGGGTGGTAGGCGCTGTCAGCTTTCTGCCGAACAAAAGCGTCAATGTCGGCATCGGATTGGACCTGAGGACCGGGTTGGACTTCGGGACCGCGGAACGGGTCGAAGGCCTTCTGGGTAAAAATCTCTCTGGAGAGTTTGACACACTCCCTGAACTCCCACACATCAATATCTGGGAGGAGAGGAAAATAAAAAATAAAAATAGATTTAATATCAGCAGTTTAACCCAACCCTAGGTCTCATAGAAAGTTTGTTCTCTTGGGAAATAGACTGAATCTTACCGGTGGAGAGATAGTTTGGCTGGAGAATCGGGTGATCCAAAGGGTTGGCGCTCTTCAGCTTCATCCAGCCGATACTGGTGCTTCTCATTGGACCAACATGAACCTACAGCAAAAACACAAACACTCATCTATGGTATGTTTTTTATTCGAACTTCAAAGCCATACTGTACTGTTAGACTTTCTTCTCTCCACACTGACGGTGAGAAGATCTCTTCCTAACGCAACTTCACTGTAAAAGAAAACTAAACCAACATATTTTTAACCTTATTTGTGCAGTGAAAGCCCTTCTGGTGCATCAGGAGCAACCACACAGATAAATCTTAGTTTCTTCCAAAATATAATCCCTGAAAACTCTGACTCAGTGTTTTTTTCTGGTAAGTGACAAATGAAAAGTGTTGCAAGTAAAGCAACCACTGTGTTTTTGACTATGACAACATTCAAAACAACCGCTCTATTGTTTTGTTCAGTTCTACAGATGTTACCCAATATGCCATTTCCTGTTATAGAATTCGGCATGCATGGTTCCCACACACATTAACTCATGAAATAAACCCACCCATTCTTCAAACACCAATAACCCAAAGCCTTTAGTAGAGCTTCTAATTTACATACAGTACCTACTTACTCACAGGTATACTTCTCTAGAAAACAGCTCACACACACACACACACACACACACACACACACACACACACACAAGAGGATGGATACCTGAACCAATATCACATCAGTGCGATAAGGCATTGAACATTTTGAATTTAAAACAGCTTATTATGTAGGTGCGCACCTGTGTTAACGTGCACTTGTTGCCCCGTGTGCGCTCATCTGTTGACATTTCCGAATGCCTTCCTACAGTTGCTTAATAAAAGCGGGCTTTCCACACAAACAAACATATGTGTCATTTGTATGAGAAAAAAAGATTTTAACTGTGTCGGGCTCGGGCATAAATATCTTAATTCCTGTCGGGATCGGACCGGGTTCGGTTACTGCTCTGTCGGACGCGGGCTGGCCTCGGACAGAAAAATGCGTCCCGTTCCGCAATCTAACATACACACACACACACACACACACACACACACACACACACACACAAAATGAAGAAACTGTTGTACGACTTCTAAAAGTACTGTGACTTTTTGTCTCTTTTTGGGCTCATGGCACGAAGTCTGACAGCCACTGCCAGCTGGAACGGGTTAGAAGGAGTGTGTGTGTATAATGTATAATACAATTAAACCATAAGCTGTGGCTGGGTTGGCTCAGTGGTAGAGCAGGCGCACATATACTGAGAGGTTTATGCCTTGACGCAGAGGTCTAGGGTTCAAATCTGACCTGTGACGATTTTCTGCATGTCTTCTCCCCTTTCTCACCTATCTGTCCTGTCAAAAATTAAAAGCGGAAAGCCCAAAAAAACATAATCACACATCCTAAAAGCTGCCACACACACCCATGTGAAATAGAACCCAAACATGTGTTTCCACTTGCACAAAAAACTGCCACCATTCCCGACACACACACACCTGATATGCCTCGACCTTGGAGGCAACTCGTCCGTGGTCGATGACTTGCGAGGGCAGGAAGTGAAACTGGATGTCAGGGTGTGTGACGTGTGGCCGGCTGCGGATGAACCCTCCACTCTCCAAGTGGGCTGTTGCTCCATAACCTAGGGGACAGATACCAACTCAGATACTTCACATACTTGATACAGATACTTCATATGCAATCTCTGAGTGTGTAATGGTGGTTTGTATTGACAGACTGTGTTGTGATATTTCTGCCTTGTCTTTTCTGTTGGTGTGTCTGATGAGTTGCCAGGGGTGTGATCTATTTAGTTTGTGTTTGTGATTGTGAAGGTGTGTGTCTAGACTTATGACTGTCTGGCTGCCACTGATACACCACCTCACACAACGGCAGCATTTCCTGCCATGACCACCTGTACCAAGCTCACCCACCAGCCCACAGTCTGTATTCTGTGCCAGTTAACATCACATTTCACTACATGATTTGTCATGTAGTTTATGATTAAGAAAGCTCTTTAAAAAACCCTGTGGTGAACCTTTTGGAGGTCTGTGGGCCAGCCACACTTTAGCATACTTTCAAGAGAGAGAGAGGCTGAACTAGGCTTTAGCATCTGTGTTTAGGCGACTGCAATATCTTTGATCACCTTAAAGGTTCAGCTAAACATAACGCCTCCAGCATGAGTTTAAATACACCTTCAGGAGGACAGGAACTTCAGAGAGTTGGGATGGCACTGCACAATAACACACCATGGTTAAACTGTACTGCCTGCTTAATTGTCTCCTCAAATGAGTGTTATTGTTTATGTGTTATTAAATGCTTCTGTGTAAGTCATAAGTCTCCTGAACCTTATTCATGTATGTGAAATGAGTTGTGCTGCTCCTGAGTTTTTCCTTAACAACCCCCATGATCGCTGTTGTGATATAAATAGCGGCCCTTTCTAACCCGTATCTGCTCACCTGCAGCCTTTGAAAAGAACCAATGCTGCAGGCCGGCACGCCGTTAACCCCCGGGCCACACAGCCTGCATGAGCAGCGCGTGGCGGCTTCCTCGCTGAAACTGCTGCGGCTCGCACGTGTGTGCAGTCCACACAGACAGTGTTGCTGCTGAAGTGCTACTTAGGGACTGTTATTATGTTTTATTTATTTCAGTGGCCACCGGAGGAGTTTTGGGTAAACCTGTTTGAGTCGTGATTCACTCGGCTCTTTAACCCGAGTCTTTAAATTGACTCACGAATCGCGAGTCTCTAGTATCATTAACCCAGTTCAGTTGAGTCCTACTACAATTCAATCTAAAATGATAACAGCGCCACACACAAACCTCTTGCAACGTTAGCCTCTACTATTCCTAGCCATCTTAGCTGCAAAAAGCTTTATAACTTACAATTTCGTAGGCAACAGCAACTCCACAAGTCAACTCAAGCGCCTGAGTGAGCAGAGAGACAGTCCCGACCCGCAGACTCAGAGCCGGAAGCTCGCAGACCATGGGATTCACTCGAGAACTCACGAGTCATCGAGGGCTTGTGAGTTGTCGTGATTCATGAGTTGTTGGGTGATTCGTCGGTGATTCGCGAGTTGTCGGTGATTCATGAGTTGTCGGTGATTCATGAGTTGTCGGTGATTCATGAGTTTTCACGCGAATCAGCCGGCTATATGAGTGGATCTGATTCAGACGAGCGAGTGAAGTCTCTCCTTGAGCTCAGAGTAAAGCAAATCAACAACAAAAGCCATTCTTTCACTTCTGAAATAACATACAATGTTCTGCACGTAGCCTAGCTAAGCCTACTGTAGGTTTGGTTTATAAATGTAGTATGTTAAATTAAGTTTTCATACGGTGTTTTGGATGTTTTTGAACTAAACAGTACGGCAATCATGCTAATTAATAAAATTGATGTTTTCATCAGATGTCTTAGTTACAACACAATGGAGCTAGCAAAGCAGTTTTGTGTTTATATGTGCAAGCGGGATTTATTCAGTTAGGGAAATCCCACGGTCTCTAAAGCTACAGTTCAAATTGTCTGGCTAACTAAACAAGGAGGGATCCATCTGCTAGCGATAGGGGCCGAGACTGAGAGAGCTACATGGATAAATATGCACCAAACAAGCCACTTTGAAATGTTGCTGTTCTCATGAATACAAAAGTTGGGTGACCCTCCCCCCTAGACTAAAAAAATTGGATGACCCTCCCCTTAACAAAGAATAAAAAGACATGACCCTCCCCTATTTTCCTCCGGTGGTCCATTCCATAAATACCGAACGGTCCCTTACCTTTCTACATTGAGTTTGCCTATGGTAATGGCCATGAATGAAAGAAATATGCTATTTTTTGTAGAACATTTGGGAGAATGTGTGTGTTTTGGTTACCAGTAAACAGAGCGAGCCACTCCAAGCCTATCTTGACCATGTGGAAAGGTTTCTGGGCCTTGTACAGGGTGATAGGCTGAGTGCACTGCTGCTGGACGTACAGCTCCAAATGATCCTGCAGGTTACTGCCAACACCTGAGAAACAACAGAGACAAGAGAGGAAGGTAATGAGAGAGAGAGAGACATTATTACCAGTCGTCATAATACAATGCACTCCAGGCCTGGTCTGTTTGTAAGCATGGAACAGGTGGAAATGAATCACTCTTTTAGTCTGTATTTTATGTGTTTAATGTGGTCATGTGCTCATATTAAAAAAAACCTGTGAAAACTCTATAAAAACGTGCATCTTTATTTTAAAAAGCCAAATCATTTTTCCCCCATTTCAGTTTGTTGAAGCTAGGCATTTTAAATGCTTACATTGTTAAAAAAAAAAGGTGCACAAAATGTACCTGGTAAGTGCTGAACTACAGGGATGCCGAGTTGTTTCAGGTCATCAGCGTTTCCCACCCCAGACAGCATGAGAAGCTGAGGGGAGTTAATGGCTCCTCCACTTAATATCACCTCTTTATCTGCAAATGCCTGAAGAGTGACCAGTATAAACAAATGAGTGAATCATTGAACAAGAGTCTACATCCATGTTTGCAGCTATGTGATTAGGCACAGTAGTGCTTTGATATAAACGCTAATGTCAGCATGCATCTTACCCTTTTCTTTTGTCCTTTCTGTGTGTATTCCACACCCACGGCGCGGTTGCCATCAAACAGGATCTTGGTGGTCAAGCAGTGCACCTCTGTCTTCAGGTTGGGTCGACCCAGGACAGGTCTCAGGTAGGCACTCGCTGTGCTCCACCTCTTTCCTGGACAGATTTGGGCAATGAGATGTAGACTATACTAAAATATGTATCAATGCTTATTGGTTATAGAAGTTCCTTTTTCTTTTGACCTTTAAAAATTGTCATGTCCATCCAGCCCAAGCCCTCCTGTTGGTGTCCATTCATGTCATCAGTGAAGGGGTATCCTGCCTGCTGCCCTGCCTCAATGAAAGCTTTGTGAAGGGGATGGTTGGTCTTCCCTCTGGACACATGAAGAGGTCCGCTGCCTCCCCGGTACCTACGGTACACACAAGAAACACAAATTGAATGAGTCCCAAAGATGAGGGCAGTTCCATTTCAAAATGTGACAATCTATCTATGGGAATCGTGTATAGGTATTCAATGATCAATACTGCAACAATATTAAAAATGTGTATTACCAGCAGTGCTACCTTTTGTAGAAAGCTGTGTACATGTAGTTATGAGATAACAATAATAATAATAAAAACCCGACATCACTCAGGCTTGGCATTGACATTATGTTGAGAATGTTGAGTTATGAGTATGTGTTTTCCTTCCTGCTTTTAAGATTTGGTTATGCAGTATTCGGTGGAAGCATTATGTTAATCTACCACTGCAGGATCCGTTTTCAGTGGACGCATGGGATGATAATTCCAGTCTCTGATAAATTACACAACATAGAACATAATGCAATTGTTGCAAAGACAGAATGTCATATTTGTTTCCAGACCACACAAGTATTTATCATTCTGGTAAACATGCAGGTTAATATCTGAGCTGCCATCTACCTTCTTCATTTGCATGTTTCCCAGTTTCATGTGCTGAAATTAGATTGGTGACGCACTGCATTTAACCTTTGATGCTCATGGACAGGCAATGTGAGAGCTTCACTGTGCCCCTGCACGTTTACAATACATTACATTTACCACCCAGGACGCATTCTAAAGCCTGGTGAGTCTGTAGGACTGAGGCACTAGCACTGCCAGAGTTAGGGTTCCCCTCAAACTCGGTCCATGCATATTAAAATTATTTGATAACAAGTCAAAGGACACTCCAATGGCCTTTGGATAAAAAATAAAAGTCCTGCAGATATTCTTGTTAGGTACCTGTTTTCTCCCAGCTCATGACACTGAGCTTTCCTAAAGTAAGGCAGACAGTGTTCATAATCCCAGCCCTCTGCCCCCTCTGTCTGCCAGCGATTGTAGTCTTCAGCGTGTCCACGAATGTACACCATGGCGTTGAGTGAAGAGGACCCACCCCAGACACGGCCCCTCGGCCAGTACAACACCCGGTTGTTTAAGTGGGCCTGAGGTAAAGTGTGGTAGTACCAGTTATACCTGATGAGAGAAGAAAATGAAAAGAAATACAGCATGGCATCAAAATGGAACCAATATCTGTCTGCTTACCGTTATTATATTGAGACTGATATGAAAATGCTGGACTAATAAATTGCACCAATGTGATACATAAATCATTTGTTTAAATGACTTATATCTAGGTTTCATTTATTGTAGCTTTAATAGTCTAAAATAGCATAAAATCATTTTTGACTTTTTGTGCATTTCTAGAAGTAATAATTCATTTTCTTCTGTAACGACAGAACGGATTTCCTTCTTTCATATTTACAAAACCTCTAAGTGAGTAAACTGTGTGAAAGCATTTTACAGTGGAGTTTTAGAGTGGGTGTTGGCAAAAAAAAAAGTCACATAAAATTGTAAAATTGTACACGTCATCTGTATTTGTGCTGAAGTTGTGTATGGATTTGCACACACTTGGGAACAGTGTGTGTAGAATGGCAAGGGAAACACATCAGCACCAAGACATTTCAAGTGGAATTATTTAGCTACTGTACTTGTCATCACAGAGGTTGTAGGTCAGCGCAGCTGGCATGTGGATCTTCCATGAGAGTCGTAAGTTGCCTAACACCATGTCCTTAGGCCCAGCCTCCAGCTGCAGCACAGACTCATGGGTATCCTCACTGAGACGGTTGGCAAGGACGCAGCCTGCTGACCCTGCCCCAACAATGATATAACTGTAGGACGGTGTTTTGTGATTGGCTGTAGGTGATGATGAAGCATTCAAATGAGCAGCTGTGGCACTAAAGAATCTGTATGATGATGCGCAGAAGAAGGACTGGCCCATGTTTCTGGTCCTGGGGACAAATTCTAGCAAACCGGTAAACAGGCACCTGCCATCCCTTGTAAATCTCCCTCGAGTCACAACTCGTCGGGCTCCAGTTTGGCCTAAAGTGGCCAAAAACAACATCTTGGTTCTGGGAGGGCTTTCTTCATTCACTGAAAATCACAACAACACACATTAAAGGATGCACTTGAGGGGACAGACTGGAACTCTACTCAAACTAGTATCTGACGGTGTTGAATTAAATGTAATAATTACAAAACTACTTTAGGGCTGTCAAAATGTTTAATGAAAAGGTAAAACACTGGTTGAAACTAGGGCTGCACAATATGAGGAAAATATCTAATTGCGATTATTTTGACTGATATTGTGATTGCGATATGATTCACGATATTGGAGGGAATGATTGTTTTGTATCATTATTCTCATTTTCATTGAAAATTATTAACATCGAAATACATTAAAATGATTATAGTGTGATTTTTGCGAGGATCTGTACCAAAAAAGATTTTTTTCTTTAGTCTGTAGGATATGATTTGTAGGCCGAGACATCTCTGCAGCACCACAATACTTAATTCAGAATGGTTTGACGCATATTTTGCCATTAACAAATATTGCACCCCCCTGCAATTTGGATATTGCACTAGTCCATATTGCGATTTCGATACAATTGCGATTAATTGTGCAGCCTTAGCTGAAACCAAACCAAACTAGCAATCACTGATCTCTGATCATGTACTTGTGCAGGCATTCTCGCACATGGACATGTACACACAGTAGGGCTGCCACCTCTTAGTCGATTAGTCGACTAATCGGTCGTTTTGGTCTTAGTCGACTAAGATTTCTTTAGTTGATGAGTCATTTTTTTATGCTTATTCATGCTTAATTACTCATTTCCAAGAAACTTATGAGCACATTTCTGGTAAACACAATATTTAAAGTGGTGCTTTTGCAGGATTAATTGTGGAGAAAGTCAGTTTTACAGATGGTTAATTAACTACATTTATATTGTGCTTTTCTAGTCTTAACCACCTCTCAAAGAGCACAGCTCTGTCGATTACATCAACTAATCGATTAATCGACAAAATCATATAAGTGTTAGTCGACTAAGAATTTCTTTAGTCGAGGACAGCCCTAACACACAGACAGAGGAAAAGATACACATAGATAACCATACATACTCATAAAGACTATGTGCATGCATGCACACAGACACACCCATTAAGTTATGCACATACACATTACCATTATTGAGTAAAATACACATGTGCACACATACACATATAAAATGATTGTAATGGGATGTAAATATTGTCATTTATATGCTCATGCCACATATATGAGACTGTCACTTTTTATTATGTGATCAATTTAACTAATGTACTTTTGTTAAGGATGATGTGCCTTGGCTAGAAATTTTATATGCAACACATCTCTATCATGTTATTGTAACCTGTTAAAATGCCTTTGGCATTGTCCCTGACAAAAAACTAAATAAATATAAACAGGTCCAAAAGTTCATCTGTGTACTATCCTGCTAAGTGTGCAGACTGTGGGTTACAGAGAGGCTTTTGGTTGATATTTTATTTACTATTACTTCAGCCACACCTTGTCCTTCTTATAATATAGTCCTAATTCATTCTTTTAAAATTACCGGCAGTTAAATGAACAACTAGAAATACCTGATCTGGAGCCCTAGTTATTTATCATCAGGAAAGCTTTTGTCTGCGTGTGTGTGTGTGTGTGTGTGTGTGTGTGTGTGTGTGTGTGTGTGTGTGTGTGTGTGTGTGTGTGTGTTTGTGATGCATGGTGTGATGTCTACTCTGTGCAAAATGTTACAGAGCAAAGGTTGCAATCAAGCTAATCTTGACTGCAAATGTTTTATTAAAAGGGCAATAGTGCATTTACTCCATAGAGAGTTTAGTCTTCCTCATTCAGGAAAAGGCAGGAACGTAGGTCAGGAATAGGTCATTGCAATAAGCCAGCCAATGCCAAGATGAACTCAGCAAACAGCCTGAAATGTCGGCAAATACCTTCTCATAAACGGAGACACCACACTTATGTTCAACACATTTTACGCATGATGTCTCCAACTTTCACTAACTTATTTTGTAAGGCCAGTCTGAATTAAATGTTCACGATGAAAGGCCAATTTCGCAACCGTTAGCTTATCAGTGTTACAGTCTGGAGTCTAACTGCTACAGTAGGCTACCGAGCTACATTTTAGACACATTACTGCTTGCTGCATCACCTTTTAAAGGCGTGTAACGGTTTTAACACGTTTAAAGTGTAGTTATTATCGTTAGAGGGATAAGGCTTATGTTGAAATCGCTGTTGAGACTTTTTTAGGGACTTACAGTCAGGTTTGGATAGATTGACCATTCACGTCGTGGTTTATAGCAGTGCAAGGAAATAACTGCATGTAAGTTAACTTAACTTTACAAACTTCGTTTAATTTAAACCGAGGTGAGGCCGGAGTAGTTTAACGCCAACGCAGACGCGAGCAACTGAATTAAGCAGCAGAAAAAACAGAGCTTACCTTGCCAACTCTTCTTTCCAATGAAAGTAACGTAGCTGAGCTAAAAACGGTCGTGGGCGGGACTTAGTGGGCTGTAAAACAGAACAAAACCAGCGGTTCACTGACAGTACGTTCAACAAGTACACTCGATAACCAGGCAGACGCTGTGGATTGTTGAAGTGTAGGCTACGTAGCTATCCCTTATTTTTCTATTTATTTATTCAAGTTATACTTTTTTCATTAGGTCCAACAGGTGCTGATGATGTGGGGAGCCTCACTGTTTTTTTTCTACTATGTCGTGGCCCAGGGGACATCAGATGAAGTTGTAAGTTGTCGACTTTGGCGACTGAGCCATCAATTGTTTCTGTTCAAGTTAAACGTGATTTCAGTAATCTATTTCTGGCATTTCTTTGCAGAAAGTGGAGTGTTCTAAATATACTGGTAAGAGTAAAACTCTCAACTCTAATAGTAGCCTAATATCATGATGGTTTTTGGTTTGATCCAAAACAGTGTTTTAAGCTATTCTGTACTGTTTGATTTGATTCTATTCTCCCATGTATTTTGCATAAAAATGTGGAAATTCCATTACCTCTAAATATGAAGACCAACGAATATAAAGGAAAGGGCTGATATGAAATGCAATTTAATTGACATCTGATTACTGTAAATATCAGAGAATAATAATATACACATTATAAAGTGGGTGCACCATGCACCGTTGTCTCATGTTCCAGGGACTCTTCCTCCTGCCAGTGATACCTCTCCATCTATCCTGGCGGACCTGAAAATGGAGCTGGTGACAGTGGGAGGAAAACATATGATGAACATCAGCTGGGCAATCAACATTGATGGTAGGAGACAACGCATTTTATTTTTCCACATGGAAACTTATAAAACCACTTTTATTTAAAACCATTGTGAAAAATGTCCAATTTCAACAACATAACTGTAATGCAGAAGTGAAGATCTCAAAAGGAATCATTTCATTAATATAGAAAATCATCAAAATTAAAATGATGAATCCTCCATAACTAGAAGGTACATGAAACACTGAAACCAAGGATAATCAAAAGCTTATAGCAGGTATGCGACAGGAAGAGCCCCCTTATGGTAGAGAAACAGCAACAATTTTATTTTTATTGATGAAACATGACATAATATGATACGACACAACTGTAAACAGTGGCATGTACAACAGAAAACATTCACCGTGACAATCAACATATGGACATTGTTAAGCCTAAACAACAACAATAAGAAGGGTTGTGGGTGAGTTATGAGGATACAGAGGTGCATGTCTTGGTGTACGCTTTGTCTATGAGTGGTAGGATGTTTATATTTGTGTTTAAATGTATGTTTGTTTGTATGTGTGTGTGCTTGTGAGATGGTGGTGATTAGAGATATGAGAGGAAAAATAAGATGGTATATACAATATAGGCCAGTTATTATTTATACAAACTGTCTTTTGTCAAACAGGATCTCTGACATTTTCTCTCTCTTTGTAGCTAGTATTAGAGCTCTGACAGGCACTCGGATCAAAATTTCAGGGGAACAGTACTACTGTGAATACAACCCAGTTTTGGCCACGGCAAGCCTCAGCTCAGAGCAGGTATCATGGATTGCATCTTGACTCATACATATCTGTAGGTTTAATCAGCGATTGTCTGCACAGCATGAGTTGAAATGATGAAGTGAATTGATACACCTACCAAACGCTATGTGAGGTTGAAAAGATTAAATTCAATGCAATTTTTGTTATCTTTCCAAATCTAGAAATGGTTTCATTATTTAGTAAAAGCAAGCTATGGCCACATCATGATCGAAGCTGCCAATCTCCCTTTGCCTCCACCAAACAGCGGTTTTGCTTATAAGTATATAAGTACCGAAATACCTCGTCCAACAAGTAAGTTAATTTTTTTATTCTCAGTTTTTTGATACTCAAACAAAAATTGACTATGGTTTGTTACCCACACTGTAAGGCATGAAACTCAGTACCAGTCAAAAGCATTTACGTAGGTAATATCTCATTTTTCAAGGCTTATCGTCAAAACATGTGACGGGTACGGGATAAAGATATAAATGTGTTTTGTAATCTCAATTATGGCTGCTATGTTGTTTCCATACAGGCAGCATGATGTGGAAAGTATTCAAATGTTTAAAACTTCTTTTGTTGTTACTTCAGGTGTTACATCAAAGCCTACTACAGGTCCAATAGGTAAGCAATCTCATTTGCTGGTGGATGTGTGTACAATATATGTGTATATATAATGTATAGTACTTTACAACAACGATGTTGATAATTCTATTTTTACAATATATATTTTTTTATATTTCACTGCAGCAGAGATCACATCTTTAAGTAAGAATCACAATTATATAAAGCACTGTTAGTACAATCTCAATACAATGAATCGGTGTAATATGTTTTGTGTGTTTGTGTTTGTCTGTGCAGGCTTAGTGAAAGTAACTGTCACTGATGATGTCGACTTCACGAGCACGGTGGGGGCCATTTTTGGAGGACTGGCCAGTTTGATGATTCTAAGTTCCTGCTTCATAATCTGTAAATACAACACTTTTTTTTAAAGAGATTTTGATGAAAGAACGCCTAGGTAACAAAATACAGATGTTGAATGGAAAAGATGCTCAACTTAATGCAGATGCATGGGCTCACTTACCAATCTTGCACTCATGATTTGGATAGGTCCTCAGTTACTAGCTACTGGACCAAAATATGTGAAACTTGCAAAATGCTTCCCAACACATTAAGAGCAAATTTCTGTCACATTGCAAAGGAGCTTAGCTGTAACTACTATAGTGGCTAAACGTTGTGTTATCTTGCAAAGGAAACATGCTTCCCCTGCTAGATTTGAAGGTTGGATGAAAAAAGTACTGAAATGTGTCAAGCTTGGGCTCACCACAGACAAATTCAGAAATCCCCTCTGGGTTATATCAATTGTTTGCCACTGCTGCCTGCTGCTGAATATAACTAACCTGTCATTTCCAATGTTTTCTTGCTCTCCAGATAAAAGCTGTAGAACCAACTTTGCCAACTCATTGGGTTTCAAAAAGTTGCCCACATCTCCCATGGCTTCCATCCCCGTCCTGATGGTGTACCCTGCGGAGAATTCAGCCTTCCAGCAGGCCGTGGTAGCACTGGCAGAGTTCCTGCAGTGGCACGGTGGCTGCAACGTAGCTGTCGACATGTGGCAGCAGGGGAAGATTGCAGAGCTGGGGCCAATGCGCTGGCTGGCAGAACAGGCCAAGGCTGCACACAGAGTGCTCATCGTCTGCCCACAGGTAGATATTGTAAGTTGTATGTCATGCTTATCATTTATTTATTTCTTGCTGTCTGACCAGGAGTGATTTAAAAAAGAAAAAAACTCTCTTATCTTCTCTCAGTCCTCTTCACAGACCAGCCACTCTCCTCCCAACCACACCTTCCCAGAATCCTCCATCCCAGCAGCAGCTCATGACCTTTACCCACTGATTCTCAACATGGTGGCGAGCCATGCGAAGAGCGCCAGCGACTTGGCTAAGTTCTGGGTGGTGCAGCTGGGCGAGCAGCAGGACAAGAATCCTAGTAACCTGGCGCCAGAACTGAGTGCCTGCAAGACTTTTTGTCTGGTGAAGGACTTAAACAAGCTGCGCAGGGGTCTGCATACCCAGAGTCAGATATCCAATCTGATCTTCAGACCAGGGAATGCATACAGTGAAAAGTGTACAGTGAAGTTGAGGGAAGCTGTAGAAAAACTAGGTGGACATCAGCCAAGCATTTTCAGAGAGGTGGAACCGTTGAGATCTGTGGTCACTGTTGTTTGAACATCTTTAATGAAAATGTTTAGATTGGCGGATAAAGAGGATGAGTCGGAATAGTTGATTAGTGAATAGTCTTTTGTTACGCTTTCTGCATTTATACTATATCAGTTTGCCTTTAGTTATATATGATTATTAATGATTAATGATACTCATCTATGTGAAGACACTGATTACGTTAATGATTTCTCACAATAATTATCAACAATGACTTAACAAGGTGGGAAACAGATAATGTCAATATTCAATTTTCATTTTTAGAACAGGCCTGAGGGCTACTCATGTGGTCCTTGGTGACCCTTGGCATAGACCTATGCTGATTTTGGTTACCAAAACACTGGCGTGGACACTGCAGAGTGGATATGTGTCTCTGTCAGTATTTCATCTGTGGTTTGAAGCACTGCATACTGTATTTATCTATTTTGTAATAACCTGAAAGTTTCTAATTTTTTGTTATCCACCTCAAAGATGCTCTGTTAGTGTTTTATCTGTCGTCATCATCATGCACTGTAGACATTGTAAACTGATGAACAGTAGTACAAAAAAAGAAAACGGGCAACAAAGACCACTTATCCTTTTGTGTAATAGGTTTAAGACATAATTAATTTGATGTATTTGTTTGTTACGTTTATTTAATCTGCAATTCTTAAATATCAAAGAGAAAGAGGTGGTTGCTACTCCTTCATCGTGTGTCTCTGAATGGGATTAATGGGTATAGAAATTGATGATTAATGCCCTTTGTATTGTGTTCGTTGTTGAATTTTTCTTTAAATGGAATGACAAATGTTGATTAAAAACATTTTTTTAAGACAACATATTGTAATTTAAAAATAAAACTATTTATTAGAATATGAATATTTCGGTCAACTGGCAAAGTCAGCTGATGATACTGTGCTCTCTGCCAAAGCTATAAGCAGCAGCATAAGCAGCACTATACAGTTACAGTACAGTATAAATACATACACAGACAGGTCATACACATTTGTCCAGGAATGGATGACTAAATTATCATACTGGGGATAGGCCAAGGGGCCCAGCAGACCAAGGGCTCAGTCACAAGTAGGAATGTCCCAATTATTTACTTAAAGGTCACATATTATGCTTTTCCATGTTTTCTGTCATATCTACAATGTTATGTTGGATTTTCATGTTAAACGTGTACAAATAATGAAGTAAAGGTATTTTAGACAAATCCCTGTGAGCTAAAACGTTCAGATTTCCAACTATTCTGAACGGTTTCAACAGTTTTTTCTACTCTCGGCTAAGTCTTTACTCAACTCTAAGCCAGCCTTCTATGATTTGTCATCTGCTCACAGTAGGCAGGACTCTCAGTGTTGATGTAACTGCCTTTACCGAGTCGGTTTGCTGACTTTTAAGTGACTATTCTCTACTTTAGCTTCTGTTATGCTACATTTTAGGATTTACTACCTGAGGCCACCCACAGTGGCTGGTGTTTAGCAAAAGTTACAGAGTCATGTTTTACTATTGAGTATCTGAGTAAAGTTCGTATTTAACTTTTTTCCCTTTCAAATACTAACACTTGAGTTCACCTCCACCACTTGCATTAAGCTGCGCTAAACTAGCCTGTGTTTAGAAACATGACAGCAATTCATTTCTTTATAACTAATTAACAAAATAAATTGGATTAATAAATGCAACCACTCACCTGTTTTCACCTTCTCCTAAATTAGAAAGGCCCGCCATGTCGCCTTCACGCTAGCTACCAAGTGTCATCCAGATGTGGCTGACAAAAACGTAGTCATCCGCTGCTTCTCTTTTGACCATTGTCATTCTGTTCAGTTGGTTGGTTTCCTCGTTTGGGAATTGCAGTCGGGTGGAGTGCATCATTAGTATAAGTATAAGTATTAAATAAATCTATCATAGTTATTAGTCATATTAGATCAAGACACCATTTCTGGGACTATTTACACCACGCATTAATATTGCCGCCACACCAGGGGTTATGGTCACTTTTCCAACTCACACTGTAGACTTTTTTCACGGCAAACATGTTGACATGTCATAGTAGGAAAAGCACAGGTGTATTCAAAACCATTAATGATGGCTGCATTCCAATTAGGAGAGGCCCTGGTATTGTACATGCTGACTCACTGAAATAGCTTTACTGGGACACTTAATGGAATTGAGCCATCCTAAAGGTTACCAATTTCAGCTGTGCTTTTCCTACTATGACAAGTCAAAATGTCTGCTGTGAAAAAGGTCCAAGTTAAGTTGACATATTGAAATTTACATTTCACTGAACTGGCTTACAAACTTGAGTTGGAATAGTAATAACTCATGAAACTAAGTCGAAATTTCATAACTCACTAGAAAATGCATTTCCTGCGGAAAATGCGTGGGAATGCTGAATAGCTGAATTGCTAAAGCTAAACTGGTTGAATAGCTTAAATCATTAAGAAGAAGTTGAAGTAGTGAGAATAGTTGAAAAAGTGGAAATCGTTTTAATACGTATGAATTTCATTAAAAAGTTAAAAGCTTATGCTAAACTGAACTGTTGGCTTCAAAAGTTGAATAATGACAAAACACGTAGAACATTGTGAGGTCTGAGTTCATTTTCTAACCGATAATCACTCACAAATGCAGAAATATGAAACAAATAGTACGAAAAATCTTAAAGCTCAAATGCACTACACGCTAAAAAATCAGGAAAATTGTTAGAGTTGGAAGCTAAACTGCATTAACCAAGTGAAGAGCTAAAATACATTTTAGAAAAGCTGGAAGCTAAACTGTAATACTGTCAAAAGTGGACGTTTCAATGAATTGACTAAGAAGACTTATTATCAGCCATATCCGTTGCATAGAACAAACAAGCAGAAAGAGAGAGAGAGAGGAAAAAGAGAGGAAAGATAAAACGAGAGGAAAAAAGAGAAAAGGAATCAACTTTCAATAGCATATATGTCAGTGGTAACACACCTTTGGAGCAAGTATGGGTTAAGTGTTTACTTCAGGGACACATTGATTGATGTACCTCAGTGTGTGTATATATGTGTGGCTGTGTGTGTGTGTGTGTGTGTGTGTGTGTGTGTGCGTATGTGTCTGTGTGTGTGTATATGTGTGTGTGTGTGCACGTGTGTGTGTGCACGTGTGTGTGTGTGTCTGTGTGTGTCTGTGGGCGTGTGTCTGTGTGTGTGTCTGTGTGCGTGTGTCTGTGTGTGTGTTTGTTTGTGTGTCTGCGTATGTGTTTTGGTGTGTGTATGTCTGTGTGCGTGTGTGTGTGTGTGTGTGTGTGTGTCTGTGTGCGTGTGTGTGTGTGTGTGTCTGTGTGTGTGTTTGTGTGTGTGTGTGTGTCTGCGTTTGTGTGTGCGTGTGTGTGTGTGTCTGTGTGCGTGTGTGTGTCTGTGTGTGTGTTTGTTTGTGTGTGTGTGTCTGTGTTTTTGTGTGTGTGTGTGTGTGTTTGTGTGTGTGTCTGTGTGTGTGTGTGTGTCTGCGTATGTGTGTTGGTGTGTATCTGTGTGTGTGTGTGTATGTGTCTGTGTGCGTGTGTCTGTGTGTGTGTTTGTGTCTGTGTGTGTGTGTGTGTGTCTGTGTGTGTGTGTGTGTGTGTGTGTGTGTGTGTGTGTGTGTGTGTGTGTGTGTGTGTGTGTGTGTGTGTTTGTGTGTGTGTCTGTCTGTGTGTGTGTCTGCGTATGTGTGTGTGTTTTTGTGTTTTTTTTTGTGTGCGTGTTTGTGTGTGTGTGTGTGTGTGTTTGTGTCTGTTTGTGTGTTTGTGTGTGTGTGTGTGTGTGTGTGTCTGTGTGTGTGTTTTTTTGTGAGTGTGTGTGTTTGTGTGTGTGTGTGTGTGTGTGCTTGTGTCTGTGTGTGTGTGTGTGTGTGTTTGTGCGTGTGTGTGTGTGTCTGTTTGTGTGTCTGTGTGTGTGTCTGAATAGATAGACAGAAAGAGAGAGAGAAAGAGAGAGACAGACAGAGAAACAAACAGACAGACAGACGGACAGAGACAGACAGAAGTGGAACACTAAAGCTGTAGACTAATGTTCATATTACTGCCTGTAGTATTCAAGTCAACTGTTTGTGAAAGGGTTGTCATGGTAACGTATGACCAGTGAAAACACCCTTTGAAGTCTGTGATGAGATCTCTTTGATCTTTAATCAGGTTAACGACCGTGTCACCTGCTGAAACTGTCAGCTGGCCACACTGGAGCTGTTCAAAGACACAGAGCAAGCTCTCAAATAAAGCCTCAGACTGCTAAAACGATAAGTTCTATCGGTGAAATGATGTAATCGTGAGCACCACAAGACCTTTGTGAACGTATTGATGTAAAATTTATGTTGATAAACTTAAAAATGTGGGCATATCAGCGATTTAAAAAAGTGGTTCGCTCTGCGTTTCGCTGGGAAATGTGGAAGACTTTTAATATGGCAGTGGATGGAGGAAAATGTGGAACTGTCGTCATTTGGAAGCTCATCGAGCCAACAGTATAAGGCATATTGCAAAAGTGAGCACACTGTCTGAAACTAGACAAAAATACCTACGTTTTGATGTATAAATTGTGTATGACAAGTAGATATTGTGGGCGTGAGAGCAATTTATAGAGAGGGGACAAAGATTTTATTCCTAAGCTTCTGCACTCTAACGATGACATCATCCACTCTAGGACACGCAATACACACTCCATAGAAACGCAGAAAAATCCTGAAATGATCACTAAACTTAAACAGCTTTTTCACAAAAAATGTAAAAGATATCAAACTGAAAAGCAATAGTTTAATACCTGAATATTTTGTGAACATTTTAAAGTTTGTTTGGCGTCTGTAGGTGAAAGTATGAAGGAGCTGAAAATTTTGGGAGCGGAAGAAGATTTGAAGGATTTGAAGCATGCTCTCATTCACTTCAATGTTAAAAAAAAGTCATAAAAAGCTTAATATTTAAAAAAGTATAAATAGTAGAAAAAAAGTTGAAGAAGTCCCATCATTAGCTGAAAGAGCTGAACATTTTAAAAGTTGAATGGTTTTAATAGCTGAACATATGCAGAAGTTACAGAGAGCCAAAAAACGTACGGAAGAGGGAATAAAAAGAAAAATAAATAAACAAAATGGCCGACAGGAACAACAATAGTTGGAATGCTGCTGAACAGCATTCCCACTAATAAATAAAGAACAGAATAACAATAGTTGGAATGCTGCTGAACAGCATTCCCACTAATTATGTTAAAGGTGCCGTAGGTAGGATTGGGAAGATCCAGGACTTAGCCAACAATTTTGAACAACTTCTCAGTCCCTCCCCCCTTTCCGCTAAAGCCCAAAACGGTCTCCTAAGCCCCTCCCCCCACAAGGGAGAATGAATGTGTGTGCATGAGCAGTGATTGACATGCAGTTAGACACACCCCCTGGCCCTGATTGGTGCATCTGAACAGGGAGCTGTGGATTTTTGCAAATCGCACTACTAGGTGGTGCCAGAGGAGCCAGATTTTTTTAAATGACCTGTTTCATGTAGTTCTACTTAAACATAGGGTCAGTTTCAGCAAATATGACAGAAAGTTAGTTTTATAAGTCTTACCTACTGCACCTTTAAGTGGAGTTAAATTATAGAAAACAGTTACTATAACTTATTCATCAGATCCTGTGGCTTCTCCTTAATGGAACCTTAAAGAACAACAAAATAGCAAAGTCCAAATAATAGACCAGACTTAAATTGAAATAATTTGAAGTTTGTTATCAGCTAAAGTAAGGGTGAACTTTCATCTATAGAAAGCCTAGTGAACAAAACCTTTGAGTCTGTTTTGGACACACATCTGATGGCTGATGAAGGACACTTTGCACCCAAACTGTGATGCTCTGCACTAAACTGTTTCTACAACACAATATGCTTTGAAGGATTTGTTTTGAAGACTCCGACTCATGAAGTACCTAATGTCCTGATGCTCCACTCAGACTAAACGGTAGTGATAATAACAATAGACTCTCAGAGACAGACAGATTCAAACAAAGCAGCTCTGGTTTCAGTTCAAGTCAGTTAAGTATTAAACTCATCAGCCAAAGACTTTAAATATGCAGCTTTACTACCATCTGGTGGTTATTTATGATAAAGTAGTTTACTATGGTGCAAATTAGGGGATTTTGGTACTTTCACAGCTAAATATGTGTTTTCTCAATTAGCTACTTACTGTTGGCGATGGGGTTTTACATGAGCACACATTTTCCACACACTTTATAACAGTTTGGGTTGTTTCACATGAGAGATTTCTGTTTTTGTGTGTTGTTTGAGTTTTTTTTTCACTTAAACCTTTGTTACTTATTTAGTCATGAATGCTTATGTTTTCAGGTGTTTTAAAGGATCAGTGTGACATTTAGAGACATATACTTTGTTAAAAAACAACAGTGCTTGATTTGATTTTTGATTTTATTAGGATCCCCATTAGCTGGTGAAGAACATCAGCTACTCTTCCTGGGGTCCACACAAAACATAAAACATTACAACAGATAAGACGTTTTCTGTTCCACATTTCGCATATTTTTTTAATTTGAAAATAAGAAAACGCAGACGTCCAAAAAGGCAGAAATGTAATCTGTTTAACCCTCCTTGTTGTCCTTGGGTCAAATTTGACCCATTTTCAAAATGTCTATATAAAAAATGTGGGTTTCTTTCAACAAGTTGTCAAAAAGAAATAACGTGGATGGTTCCACATAATGTTCTTTTTGTGTAAAATAGCTAAATGATCAGTTCAATACTTTCAATTAATTTGGGTATTTTATCAGATTTTATAGCATTTGTTTGAAAGAAGGTTGAAAAAAGTGACAAAAATGCTTAAAAAAACGTGGGAAAAAAAACAAGAAAAACTTTTTCTTAAATAGACAGACATCAGAAAAAGTGACAAACTTGGTAAAAGTGACAAAAACTTGGGGGAAAAAAAGCTTATTTTTTTGAGTAAACACTAATGTTGCAGAACCTGCCTACACATTCATTCTCTAAAATAAAATAAATGTTGTATCAGGCAGATATGATATGAATGACAGAAGAGTTTCAGAGTTTTCAGCAGCAGCAGTTTCATGTTTACAATCAGTCTGCATCTCAAAAGTCCAGTTTTCATTTTGCTGCAGCTTCAGAGAATGAGCTGAGGTGCTGGGTAATGTACTTTGATTCAGTGTGTAGTTCATCATTTGTACTTTTTTTTTTAACTTACATAAAGTTTTTTGAATTTAATAGCATGTATGCTTAACATTAAAACATGATTTATAAAATCATGCCAACAATTATTAGACTATTTTAATAGCTTTGTATTTTATGCACTAAAAAGGTATGTATAAAGGCTTTAGGCTGCCCTACATGTTATTACAGGCCCAGTTTTATATACAACTTCATTTTATACAATATATGTAGGGGGTCCCTGATCCATCTCTCTTTCAGTTAAGGGGTCCTTGGTTTAAAAAACGTTGAAGCCCCCTTTTCTAAAGACATAAATACATTGATGCTGATCCTGCACAGTGTGAGGAGACAGTATACCAGTGTTCTGAACCTTTTCAGCTTGTGACCCTTTAAAATAAAGCAGCATGCTCTTGTGTCCTCTAATCACAAGGTTTTTAGTGTGGACAGAGATGAACAGTGCCCCCTCTCAGATAGCTTGATGTATTTGAAGGTTTTGTGGGAAACATGATTTTGTGCCACATTTCTTTTCTTTTTGTCCCCCTATTATGACTCAAAATTGTCTTGGGACCCCATGGGAATCACTACTGCATGTTGTGGTGCAGAAGGCCTGTCGGTGGATGAAATTTGCAGTCCACCATCTGCAATTTAGAAGTACACAAATAAAGGTATCAGTAACTGATAGACCTGAATATAAAAAAGTAATTTAAAAAACTGTATGGACACTTAGGCTAGATTCAATTAATCTAAGATACTCTGGCCAATGTGTTTCTCAAATGCACTGATCAATATTTTGTATTATTAACTATGGAAATAAATAACTAGGTATAATGAAAAAGGGGTCGCTCGTAGTGACAAACAAAAGTTGTTCAGTTCTAAAAAGCGTTTTTAGCAACTTCCAGGTCAATTCTTATGTTTTGTAGCCTACAACTTTAATGTTTTGGTTCACTCTCACTGCTCTCTTCAGCACAGTTTCCATCAGCAGCAGGCAGCTGTTTTAAGTGAAAAAAGTTCTGATAAAGCCACCTAACCAACACCAAATGACAGAGAGAAACAGTTACAACTAGCAGGTGAACATAGTTGAGCATTCAGCAGCTAAAAAGCCAGATATTGCTCTCGCGAGTAGGCCTGTCGTGATAGTCAATACATGGACTTATCGCACGATATATGGAAATGAGCTTGGTAGCTTTTGGTGACGCAATATATTGCAATTGATCATTTGTATAATTGAAAATAAAGATTTATTCATTTTGACATACAAATGAATGTTACCAACATTTTAATCGTAGATCGTCTGCTTTCTGTATCAGAGGAAGAGACATATCATTAAAGGTGCAGTAGGTAAGACTTATAAAACTAACTTTCTGTCATTTTTGCTGAAACTGACCCTATGTTCGAGTAGAACTACTTGAAGCAGGTAATTTAAAAACAAAAGCTGTCTCCTCTGGTACCACCTACAGCCTGTAGTGTGATTTGCAAAAATCCACAGCTCCCTGTTCAGATGCACCAATCAGGGCCGGGGGGGGGGGGGGGGGTGTGTGTCTAACTGCGTGTTAGTCACTGCTCATGTACACGCATTCATTCTCCCTTTTTGGCTAGGTCCTGGATCTTCCCAATCCTACCTACAGCACCTTTAAACCAAAACCTCATGTATTAAAATCATAGGATTTATTGATTATTCCTAAAAACAAAAAAGTAAACTGATAATTGATCTTACCAAATAATTCAAGTGTGCAGCTGATTTGACAATAACCAGTGTATATTCTAAAGCATTTCTTCTTCATAAAACTTTGAATTGCAGCTATGTTTGAAAGGCTCTGTGACACTAAATAAACCTGTTTGGTCTTAAAGTCTAAAGCTACATGAGACTGTTGTTAATTTAATTATTTTCTTTGGATGACCAACATGTACCTCCAGACAAAAAGCTATATTTAGTATATTATATTTAACATATAAAATAATTTGAGCCAACTTATATTTTGGGGGTTTAGGATGCAAATGAGCGTTTTTCCCCTGATTTATACATAAAACTATATTACACATGACAGTAGTGCAACTTAACATTTAAAAAACAATAGACTAGCTCAACTTAACCAAATTGCCTCAACAGCAACTAACTAGGATTAATTAAAGAAAACCACAAACAAGGTCCTGGTTTTATACTCACGGCAAATGAACCCCTAACTTGTTACGACCGGCTCACAAGCCACAACAAAAGAGGGAGATGCACAGCAACATAAATAATAAAGTGACATTTATTAAATAATGATGCAAACAAGACAACGATGAGGTGTGATTGTCAGTATCAGTGATGAATGAAGGTGTATGGATGTAATGGGGAATGTGAGGTGCATGTTGTCAGTAGTTAACAAAGGGAAAACTCAAACAGAGAGAAAATATGTTGGTGCGCGGTTGGGAGAATGCGGCCGTCTGGTCTCGGGGCAGGCGGGGTTAAATAGTCTGGGAGGACCGGCCAGGTGATCACAGTCATCTCATTATCGCCTCCGCTACACCTGCAAGTTAACAAGACAAACCACAGTACACATGTACGACAGGCCCAGGGCTGTCACACCAACAAACAGACATAATTTTTATGCATTTATTTTAACAGATTATTTGTGTAACTAGTGTTTGTGTGTATGCAGTAGTTAGTATATAGTTGTGAGGACTAGTTTCAGTTTTCTCACATCGCCACAGGGTTTGCTCCCCTAGCCACTGTACCCTCCTGAGTTAACCACACGTGGCTGTGGGGTTACCTTCTTTCTGCCTTCCCAGGCATTGTGGTGGTTCTCACACCAACATCTTCCGCCTGCGCGGCCGTTGGGGTCATCACTATTTACCCATAACTGGGGCTATTTACCCATAACTGGGACAGTGGTTGACGGGCATCAGGGCGTTTCCACTCACCGATGGGCCTGCATGCCACGTCTCTGGGGCCCACTGCTGCTCCGAGATCCTGTACAACTTAGCCTGGAACCACAAGGGACCAGTTACCATGTGTGCCACGGGGAGGCGTGTACGAGATCTTGGCAGTGGAGAGGCTATCTACCGGCTGAGGAGGCTTACACACTCGGCTCCTCTTTTTGCCCCTGAAAACAAAGGGCTATCCGGTGGCAGTAGCTGAAAGCAGAGAGTGGCAAGCAGAAGCAGCATGCAGCACTACAAGCACTACTACTCCAACAGTACTGCACTGACACATCACACGCCTTGCGTGCAAACGCGCACACACACACACACACACACACACACACACACACACACACACACACACACACACACACACACACACACAGACACACACACACACACACACACAGACAGACCCACACACACACAGACCACCCCACACACACACACACACACACACACACACACACACACACACACACACACTCACACACACACACACACACACACACACACACACACACACACACACACACACACACACATATCCACACACACACACACACACACACACACACACACACACACACACACACACACACACACAGACAGACCCACACACACACAGACACACACACACACACACACACACACACACACACACACACACACACACACACACACACACACACACACACACACACACACACATATCCACACACACAGACCCACACACACAGACCCCACACACACACACTCACACACACACACACACACACACACACACACACACACACACACACACACACACACACACACACACACACACAGACAGACAGACAGACAGACAGACCACCCACCCACACACAGACAGACAGACAGACAGACCCACACAGACAGACAGACAGACAGACCCACACAGACAGACAGACAGACAGACCCACACAGACACACCGACAGACAGACCCACCCACACACAGACAGACACTATACAAGTACAAATGTATTTGCTTTTCTTCAGCCAGGCAGAAGCTTTTTGTACCACTTCTTCTTCTTTGGCTTTTGCATTATCTGGCTCTGAAGATCTACCAGCTGGGACCTCATGGTGCTCTCAGTCCTCTCCCACTCCTGCTCTTTTTCCTGCTGAGTCAGCTTCAGGCTTTCTGTGGCCTGAAGGAGGGATGCCTTGTCCTCCTTCCACTGGTTGAGATTACTCTCCAGCTGCTGCTCAGTCTTCTTCAGAGCATCCATGAGGTTCTTGTTGCTTTTGTCCTGCATCTCCAGCTGGGCTCTATGGGAAGCCTGGGATCTTTCCAGTATTTCCTTTGCCTCCTTGTCCTGTTTTAGGAGAGCTTCCTCCATCTTGCTCAATTTATCCTTCAGCTCCTGAGCTTGAGCCCTCTCAATCTCCAGATAGCTCTCCAACGTCACGTTGGTGGTCTTACCTACCGCGAGCATCTGTTTCTCTTTACGAAGCTCGATCTTCTGAGTCTCCACATTGTTTTTAAGGGCCTCCTTCTCTCCGTTCATCTGCTCCAATTCAACTTTCAGGTCTTCAGTAATGAAGTACTGCAGGTCGAGATCTTTTTGGGCTTTTAGCAGTCTGTTGCTGAATTTTCCCAGCTGGGTTTTCAGATACTCTGTTTCCCTGGGTGGGGAGTGGACACGTTCAGCCTGAGCCTCATCCAGCTGGGCTCTATGGGAAGCCTGGGATCTTTCCAGTATCTCCTTTGCCTCCTTGTCCTGTTTTTGGAGAGCTTCTTCCATCTTGCTCAATTTATCCTTTAGCTCCTGAGTTTGAGCCCTCTCAATCTCGAGATAGCTCTCCAACTCTAACTCCACGTTGGTCTTAGCTACTGCGAGCGTCTGTCTTTCCTTACAAAGCTCAATCTTCTGAGTCTCCACATTGTTTTTAAGGGCCTCCTTCTCTCCCTTCATCTGCTCCAATTTGACTTTCAGGTCTTCAGTAATGAAGTACTGCAGGTCGAGATCTTTGTGGGCTTTTCGCAGTCTGTTGCTGAATTTTCCCAGCTGGGTTTTCAGATACTCTGTTTCCCCGGGTGGGGAGTGGACATGTTCAGCTAGAGCCTCATCCAGCTGGGCTCTATGGGAAGCCTGGGATCTTTCCAGTATCTCCTTTGCCTCTTCTGCCTGTTTTAGGAGAGCTTCCTCCATCTTGCTCAATTTATTCTTCAGCTCCTGAGCTTGAGCCCTCTCAATATCCAGATAGCTCTCCAACATCACGTTGGTGGTCTTACCTACCGCGAGCATCTGTCTCTCTTTATGAAGCTCGATCTTCTGAGTCTCCACATTATTTTTAAGGGCCTCCTTCTCTCCCTTCATCTGCTCCAATTCGACTTTCAGGTCTTCAGTAATGAAGTACTGCAGGTCGAGATCTTTTTGGGCTTTTCGCAGCCTGTTGCTGATTTTTCCCAGCTGGGATTTCAGATACTCTGTTTCCCTGGGTGGGAAGTGAACATGTTCAGCCAGCTGAACTTTCAAGTCACACATCTCCCTTTGCATCAGCTTTTTGTCATGGCTCAAAGTGCTGCCCTCTCTCTGTTGTTGGAGCTGATCGAGGACATTGGCCAGCAAGTCCTCTCGGATTATCAGGTGAACTCTTCCCTCAGATTCACATTGTGTGAGCCTCGCCTCGCTGTCCTTCAGTTCACACCGTACTTGTTCTTCAAGTGAACTGAGATAGAAATTAATTTGCGGTTCAATCTCTCTGGAGTGGAATTCCATGTTTTCCAACTTTGTATTCTGCTGACCAGTGTCTTTTCTCTTGTTGCAATGTGCACCTTTGGATTGTCACAGTCAAATGACTCTCTGATACAAACTGCTCTCTGAGTGAATTTGTGTCAAAACTAAAGTTGGGTCCCAGTATTCATAGTGTGTCGTTATGACAACAACAACAACATGTATTCTTATGTTTTCAATCCAAATGGTTATTGATTCTATTCCATTCTATTTTTGATTATATTGTTGCTATCGTATACCAGTTTGTTTATGTTTGAATATACAGTATGAATGTAATGATTTCTGATGATTCCTAAAATATGGCAAAGAAAGAACACTTTACGAAATATGGAAAGGAAAAAGATGAATGTCTTTGCACAAGAGCAGTACACACAAGTATGTGCCAGTTGGGACGCCATTTTCTCTAACTCCAATAACCATGTGCACTCAGCAACTACCTATTATATAAGATGTGCATTTACCACAATAAATTTTTTTTTTTTTTTACTTTTATTCAAACTGTCCAATACTTTTTATGTTGGATTTGAAAAGCCGTTTAGCCCCTGCTCATGTTTATTTTGCACATGTAAAAAGTTGTCGTAAAGGAAGCGAAATATGAAGCTATCCCTATCCCATGCTGCTGCAATAGTGAGAATTTCCCAATTGTGGGATTAACCAATTACGATCAACCAAAAGGTCAAACAAATGATAGAATTATGTTATGCAGTTTCACAGTTTTTCTTCTATTTGCCACACAAGCCATTTACATATGGGTGTTTCCGTGTACCGTCTTCCAATACCACCCTGCCAAGACCTTTCGCCACCCCTTTGCCACCCCATGTCAAATTTTCTAGATCCGCCACTGACTTGAGCTACACAGGGGTCACCAACCCTTTTGAAACTGAGAGCTACTTCATGGGTACTGAGTCATACGAAGGGCTACCAGTTTGATAGACTCTTCTGAAATAACAAATTTGCTCAGTTTGCCTTTAGTTATATATGATTATTAATGATTAATGATACTCATCTATGTGAAGACACTGATTACGTTAATGATTTCTCACAATAATTATCAACAATGACTTAACAAGGTGGGAAACAGATAATGTCAATATTCAATTTTCATTTTTAGAACAGGCCTGAGGGCTACTCATGTGGTCCTTGGGGGCTACCTGGGTCAACCGTGTTGGTGACCCCTGAGCTACAGTAATTCTACATTAAAATTAGCAAAGCAATTTAATGTTTGACCATAGGCTAAGAGTCAGAAAAGAGACAGAGCCCATGAAGAGCCAAGAAAAAAATAAACTCTTTTGACAAATAGAAATCGCTGTTTTGTACCACGTGATCAAACACGGAAGTAGAATCTACCGCTGCTGCTACAACTTTCCATTCAGAGGAAGGTGCTCGCTTGTTGTTGCGTTTTGGGGCACTTCACAATCACAAGGAGGTCGCGACTCATTATTTCTGTCTATTTTCGTCGACTAAATGTATCAGTAACCATGACTCAGGCTGAGAAAGAGCAGGACAGCGGGAAGGAGAAAGAAAAGGAACGAGATAAGGAGAAAGAGAAGGAGCAACAACGTGGGGTGAAAAGACCCATCGCTCCTCCAGCCATCCCAGACCCTCTTCAGGAGGTGAGAAATGGGAAGTCAAATGTTTTAATTGTTGTTTTGTTGCTCATTTTCCCAAATATCCTCGTCTCAATATCTATTATTCAGCTTATTAAGCTCCCACGAGCACAGACAGCTCCTGTTCTGGACAGAGGGACGTTTAATTACTTGCGTTAATTTACTTGAGCTCATCTGTTATTTGGAGGGGAACACATTTAGTTAAGTAGATTATTGTAACGTTACTTTCTTTCCGTTAATCGTATACTCAAAAAGGTTCTACCGAAGCCCACAACAAGTTACAATAGCCCCAAAGTGTTACAGGCTTAAAACCTCAACGGTGCTCAGTTTACATTAGTATGGAAAGCTACAGTGATATAGACATATTAGAAAAACCTAATATATAAATATATATAAATAAGAGAGTGGAGGTTGTTATAGCAGAATAATAATGCACGGTTTTTGTTTGAGATATTCAGCAGTCACATGTGGGTGTAATGGTCAGGTGTCCACATACTTTAGTGATTTTTTGATTTGTTGTGCATGACATGGTTATGTTTATGCCGATCATCTCTCTGTCTGTATATTCCTCTTTTACAGCAAATACAAAGCAATTTTATAGTTGTCATCAACCCTGGTTCAAGGACACTCCGCATTGGCCGAGCAACAGACACTCTTCCAGTAACACTCCCACATGTGATAGCCCGCAGACACAAGCAAACTGGACAGCCCAGATATGAAGATGCCTGGCTATTGAGAGATGGTCTAAATGTCAGTCACGTATGACCACATACACTCACAATACAGTGTTTTATCCTTTTGTCTTACTCCACTGTACTCAAATTTCCAATTTATGTCATTTTTCATTTACCCTTATTGCTTCTACTTCCCGTTCGACAGAAAGCAGAGAGTAATGAGCAGAGGCAGAATGGGCTTAAAATGGTCGACCAGGCCATCTGGTCCAAGAAGATGTCGAATGGAGTGCGGAGGACACCTGTGTCCGCTGAACAGGTGTGTATTATGAAATAGAGAGAGAAGAGAATTGTTGCATATATATTACTGCAATATTCACAGACAGCAGCTATGTGATACAATTACATATTTGCTTGTTTGGTGTAAGTAACATTTCCCCTTTTTGAAAGAAATGTTAAGCACTTCGGGCTGCATCACCTGTATGAAAGATAGTAAAAAAAGAAAAAGGGTTGAAGAAATTCATAAAATAATGTGTGTGTGTGTAGGCCAGAGCGTATAACTGTCAGATCCGGCCAGCAGTACTGGACAGCAGCTCGAGGGTGAAGTGGACCAACACAGCTCACCAGCCTCCTCATCTGGTGGGAGAGGAGGTCAGTGCAAGTGTCTGATAAGTCCTACAAAATAAAACTGTATTACCTAAACTCTTTGTCTGTTTTATCTATATTTCTCTTTCTTTCTTTCTTTCTTTCTCTTTCTCTCTCCCCCCCACCTTTCCATCATGCCATAATGTAGGCTATTTATGTGAATCCATCTGACTGTTACAACATCCACTGGCCTATAGTTAGAGGTCAGCTTAATGTGCACGCCAGTCCTGGAGGCTCACTGACCGCTGTCCTGGCTGACCTCGAGACGATCTGGAGTCATGTTATTCAAAAGCAACTGGAGATCCCCCTCAAAGACTTAAAGGTATTACGGTTCATATCTCCCTCTTCTGTGGGCAAAGTTCAAAGTACTCTGCAGCATGTAGAGAGTAGAAAATAATGAAAACGAGATCAAAGTAAGTTGTTAGTGGAAATTAATGGTTTGCTTTTGTGACTGGTTGCCAGTATTACAGATGCATCCTATTGGTCCCTGACATCTACAACAGGCAGCACATCAAAGAAGTTGTCAACATGCTGCTGCTTAATATGGGCTTCTCAGGTATTACACACATTTATACATATATGGCTAAGCACACAACAAAAACATACCTATATGTCACTGTTATATTCTTCCATAGCCTATTCAGGGTAGGCTCAGGAACCATCCAATTTGTCTCTCTTGGCTTCACCTTACCCTCTGTCTTTGTGTGTGTGTGTGTGTGTGTGTGTGTGTGTGTGTGTGTGTGTGTGTGTGTGTGTGTGTGTAGCGATCATTGTGCACCAGGAGTCGGTGTGTGCTACATTTGGCAGTGGGCTGAGCAGTGCTTGTGTCGTAGATGTAGGAGACCAGAAGACCAGTCTTTGCTGTGTAGAAGACGGAGTGTCCCACCGGAACTCCAGGTGGAACTGAGAACCACTTTTATGTTTATTTTATGTCTATGAAATATTTTATTTATCGAGGTTATAATTGCAGCTATAATCATGGAACCCTTTTACACATGAGACCCAGAACAGTGACATAACAAAACTGACTTTCTTTTCTAAAAATAAAAACATTTTGATGTCTGTATTATGTGAAGCCCCTGGAGGGTCAAGGTGGGAATTTTGTTTCTGAAATTCTCTTGAATTCCCTTGCAATAACTTTTGCATTACATTTTGCTTTTCTTCACAATATCCCTCTAATACATAGGCACAGTTATAGTGTGTTGGTCCAGTTATAATACACTGCCAGTATGGGAAAACAAATAGTTTTAGGAAACCAAATTCCCACTGTGATGTTTTGGAGGTTCCGAGGTGTTACATTCAATGTTCTGTCTGTTGGACTTTGCAGGTTGTGTTTGGCATACGGTGGCTCAGATGTGACCCGTACTTTCTTCTGGCTCCTTCAGAGAGCGGGCTTTCCCTACAGAGACTGTCAGCTGTCCAGCAGACTGGACTGTCAGCTTCTGCAGCATCTGAAAGAGACCTTTTGCCATCTAAACCAAGTATGTGTTGGTCAGGGGGTGTGGTGTGTGTTTACAGGGAGTATTGGGGTACTGTAGCTTATACATTGATCAGTTTTAATCAAGCCTTTGCACCTTTATGACAGTTTAGGTTACCATAGTCGTTCTAAAGAAGGGATAGAGAAATCTGCAGTTATTCAGATGAATTCCAAAATGCGTCTTTCCTCCACTTATTCTAAATAGGACATATCAGGATTACAAGATCATGAATTCCAGACACGTTTCCCAGAAGCCCCAGCTCTTCTCTACCAGGTTCGACTCGGGGATGAGAAATTACAGGTACTTTGTTCCAATTGTAATGAAAAACTATACTTTTTGAATGACAATGTTCTGTCTCCAGCTTGTGTACTGGAATCACTTTTCATTTATTGCTCTATTCATGTCTCCCTCCCCCCTGAAATATGTGTGTATGTACATGTCAGGCACCTATGGGTCTTTTCTACCCGACCACATTTGGCATCGTAGGTCAGAAGATGACATCACTTCAGTACCGTTCCCAAGGCGACTCAGAGGATCCTCATGATGAACACTACCTGCTGGCTACACAGAGCAAACAGGACCAGGTAACACACACTCAAAGATTATATAACAATAATAAACATTATTTCTTCAGATAGAGGCTATGTGATTCTTCTGTCTGTCTGTTTTTTTTTTTTTTTTTTTTATTCTTCCATTTTCTTCACCAGTCCTCCAAATCTGCTGCAGACCGGAAGGGTATTTCCAGACCAGGTGGTGGTTTGGATGGTGAGATGAGCAGTCAGGGAGGGATTGGGGAGCTCTCTGACCTCACCAGGGGATGTGGGAGTGGCGGTGGTGGAGGAGCGATGAAGGTGGAGATGGAGTTTGGGCCTGCCCAGGGGGAGTGTCTGATGGGGGCAGGAGAGGTGGAAGAGCCCCTGTCTGCTCACCTCTCCAGGAAGACTGCTATCATGAGCCAGTTTGAGAGCAAAGCACTGGGCCTGGATAAGGCCATCCTGCATAGCATCGACTGCTGTGGTAAGGGATGAGGATGAAGTGAAGTAAAAAAAAAAAGAAAAAAAAGAAGGGATCAGAGGACAGATGTTTTACAGTGCTCAGTATGTCATGTCTTAGCTCATCTGGCATTTTTTTTATAGGATCAGATGAAACCAAACGCAAGATGTACAGCTCCATCCTGGTAGTGGGAGGAGGGCTCATGTTTCACGGTGCTCAGGAGTTTCTGCTTCACCGCATCATCAACAAGATGCCGCCCTCATTCAGAAGGCTGGTAGACAATGTGGAAGTTATCACGCGGCCAAAGGTAACCTGGGATATGTTGTACATAGTCATAGGATAGGGATCTGTAATGCATGCAAAGTAGCATGGTGTTCAGTGGGCTTCATTTTCTTATATTTCCATGTATGTCAAAGGTTGGGAGTTTATGAGGTGAGTGCTACACACAACATACTGTATATACGTCCTGGAGAGACAGGGAGCACAATGCTATACACAGCTCCTCTAATGTACATGTGTATTGATGTGCTTGTGCTCTAGGACATGGACCCTCAGCTGATATCGTGGAAGGGAGGAGCTGTGCTGGCGTGTCTGGACACCACTCAGGAGATGTGGATTCACCAGAGGGAGTGGCAGCGCTTTGGTGTCCGAATGCTCCGCGAGAGAGCTGCCTTTGTCTGGTGAAACCAACCAGATTAGACTTAAATCTAAGATCGTTTCTACACAGGAGGAGTAGCGTGAGCAGCATGTCAGCAGAGGAGCCGCTTCAGTGCTCAGTGTCTACACATGATGCTTTTGGGCACAATTAAACATGCAGAAAAACTCAAAATGATACTAATCTTGAATAAAAAAATTCACACAGCAGATATATTCAGGTTGTGGAATGAAAACCACAAGTGTTTTACAAGAGGCAAAAATTAAAATCAGGACATCATCTCTGTGCATAGTAGGAAAGTATGTTGACAGAACCACTTTGACATAATGTGCAAATACCAAATTGTTCAATTTTCATCAAACAATCTTAGTGTTTGCTGTATGTTTTTATCCATCAGACACCCAAACATTGTTTAACTTTTGAACGGTCTTTAATAATTATTCTGTAAATAATACTGCAAGTCTCCCATGTTCATAAAAGTTTGGTTGTGTGTAAATAAACCTGTCACCCTTGGATACACAAGAGTTACATTTGATTTGGGACAAACAAAATCCATTTTTGGAATTATGAAGGTATTGAATTTAAACCCAAGGTTGCCTCTAGTAAGACCCAAATCTTCATAAACTAACTTAATGCTAACCTAAAACTTACAGGCATTATGCAACTGTTTCAGCTGAGTTAAAAAGAGACAAATGCATCCACCTTATAGTTCAGACACAAAATCACCCACTTCTTAGATTGAATATTTTATATCTTCACATTATCAATATTGAAATACAGAGTTATAAGTATGCCTTCTAATTTTTGCACTATATAGACAAGTTGTGTCATTACTGAGTGTGATAGTAATGGAACAGGACAAATGTAGTAGTAACATGTTTAAACATTGCACATTTATTGATCAGACAGACAAATGCAAAACAAAGACCAACTTTATTATTCCCAGAAGGGATGATCAAAATCGAGACATCAGTAACACACATCTCTAAGAGACTGGTGTGAAAGGAAAGGGTTGGGGCCGAAAGAGGAAAAATGGAGGAAAAGATGTGGATAGCTGCTGTATCAGCCATTCTGGCCCCTATGTGTAGGAATTCCCAGAAAGGCATCAAAAAACTGCTTGTGGCAGCGGCAGCTGATGAAGAGGGGCTTCAGCACTGTGACATCACCATCGTTCTTAGCAAATGAACACTGTGCCAGGCCCCACGCCTACACAGTCAGTGTAGGCATTTACCTACAGAGTGAGGGGAGTACAATAGTTACGTTATACAATGGAGGAGTAATGTCTTCACATCATGTCCAAATATCTGTTGATTCAATTAAAAAACAACTTTGAAATGTTTACATTCCTAACTTATACTTTTAAGGTCACTTGTTATATTATATCCCTAAACTCACTTTGTGATACAGGCTTCAGAAATAGAAGGTACAAGATAAAGGAGTTTATCAATTAAAAAAAAAAAAAGTCCTTACCTTCCTCATCCTCCTCCACCCATTGGTGGAGCGCTGGGACCTGCACCGTGGTTTACTCTTCCCATCCGTCTTCTGCCACCAGGGGGACCTGGAGGACTGAAAAGGCAAGCAACAGAGAATAGGGAACTATGTTATAAAATTAGGCTAGATGCCTCAAAAAAAGGTCATAATAAGTCTATTATTGTTTTCATCATTTTCTACTATGTCAGGGGTCCGTTTCAGGAAGGAGGTTTAACAAACTGAGTCTAACCCTGATGTCTGAGTTGATTTACCCTGAGATGGGAAACTGAGTTTTCGGTTCCAGAACAGCTGATATGAGTTGGTTCAATCAACTCCGAGTATGTTCACGCGCGTGCACCGCAAACAAACGGGTCGGCGGAAATACTCATGCGCACAAATGAGTTTGAACATCTATTTTGTTAAAAAAGCAAGACAGCGGTTGCTGCTGCAACAGAGAGAGAATTGTTGTGGGAGACAATTGCTGCTCGAGTCAATGCGTAAGCATTAACAGTGTATTAATTTCATATTTAATCACAGTTAACTTATAATATTATGGGATCGTCGACAAAAGGACATGACACGTTTGAGAAAAAAAAGTTTTATAATCTGCCTAACAATAAGTTTTATTTATGAAGTTTTTATTCATGCAAATAACAAACTGCATTAAAATGCGCCTGATACAGACTGAATGAATGAGGAAATGAGAGAGAAGAAACCACGAGTTTCTCTCAGTTTCCTCCATCTGACACTGTCAGTGTCAGATGTCTGTGTTACCATAGTAACTGACTGAGGTTAAGTTACCTCTCTTTCTGAAACGGAAAACCCAGAGTTTCCCTCATCTCAGGGTTAACAAACTCAGAGTTTTCACTAAACCTGCTTTCTGAAACAGACCCCAGATATTTAACTGGAGTACAACGGATTGGCAACATAAATGAAAAACACTCCCTTCCTGAAATACACTTAACTCACTATGCTGCAATTCATTTACAACTTTTGTAGTGGGCAATAGCATACAACTATATTTAAACTCTGCAGTTCTAAGACCCTTGGATTATGAACCATTTTTTTAATAAGATTCTTGTAACCAGTGGATTTCATACATGGACCCAAAAGGACAGAAAAAAAGCTGGTTACACATTATACACCAATGTGTACCAAATAAAATTCTGAACTAGTTCCTGCATATGACAAGTACATGCTACCACACAGACTACACTGCCACCATCAGATCAGGGTACCTTCAATGTTTAGGATAGAGGGACATGTAGGGCATGTCCCCCAGTGTGTGTGTGACAGTACAGTGCTGCCCAGGGACCTACCCTCTGCCATCAGTAAAGCGTGACGAACCACAGTTTCCATCCTTTGTCATGTCAGGGTGAATAATTGACTTAAAACTGGTAGAGGACAAAGAAAGATCAGTCATGTGGTGATACAAAATCATTGTCCTTAATTCTTTGGTTTATGACAAAATACATGAAAAACACATGACATTCTGATTCGCCTCAGTATCAACCCCATTAGCAAAATGTTAGCATGCGAATGCCTTAAATTAAGATGGTGAACAATACAAACATTATACCTGCTAAACATCAACATGTTAGCAATGTCATTGTGAGGTTGCTGACATTAACATTTAGCTCAAAGCACTGCTGTGCAGCCACACAGAAACACCAGCTAGTATTGTAATTATCTTACTATTTCACCACTTTGTATGTTTTACTAGCAAAACGGTAACAATATAGCACTTACAACAGGCCGATGAATTCCACTGCTCCCCAGAAGAGATCGACCAGTAAGGACAGTCGCCATGGTGACCTGCTGTCCAGGACCTGACCTGAGAGAGACCGGGAGAAGTGGAGGAGACAGCAGGGATCAGGTGATGGTAGACAGAATAGCCTGTGAGGTTATTCACATTGAAAACCAAGAGTGTATGTACACATTCCTCCTCAGAGTTAACATACTAACAGCTAACCAGAGCGAGACACAACACAGGTCCCAGGTTTGTTACTTCGCCTGTTGATCAACATAGCACACTCAATAAACTAACGTAACGGTAACTGCTTTTAACACTGATATGTGCTGAGCAATAGAGGAAACACTGGCAGAAACCCCCTTGTAGAAGACTCACTGGTTTAATTCAGCATTTATTTCTGCTACGCGGGGGCTAATCTTGCTATCAAGCTAGCTGTTAGTTAGCTAGCTAAATGTAGCCTACGCTCTGCTACAACTACACATAATATTATTAATAGCAAGTGGTGTGTTTTAACGGAAATGTTTGGCAGATACAACTATATCAAGAAGAAAACTATATATTCCCTCTGAAGATGAGAAAACGGTTGAAAACACAGGACAAACCACTCACCGTTGGACACGTACACCATCTTTCTGAAAGTAACGTCAACAGCCAAAGCTTCACAGCTGTGTTTACAACTTGCGCACTTCCGGGTCCGCTGTGTCATTATTCTTCTTTTTCTTCATGGTTTATTGGCGGTTGGCAAAACAACATTACCGTCACCAACTGGACATGTATGGGAACGAGAGATAAATTCAGAAAAAAATAAGGGTCTTTCCCTGGTAGTATTATTGCTTGTTCAGACACTCCACACTAATGCAAGTTGACCCAGTATCTGTTAAACAGTTTTAACACTATGGCTAGTGACTTCTCTGTCGTGTGTTCCAACATACTGTAGCATACACGATCTTTCCCAGAAGTGGTTTGACGAGCACTAGTAATGGACCTTTTTTCACAGCAGACATTTTGACTTGTCATAGTAGGAAAAAGCACAGCTGAAATTAATAACCTTAACGATGGCTCAATTTCATCAAGTGTCCCAGTAAGCTATTTCAGTGAGTCAGCATGCACAACACCAGGGCCTCTCCTAAGTGGAATGCAGCCATCATGAATGGTTTTGAATACACCTGTGCTTTTCCTACTATGACATGTCAACATGTCTGCCGTGAAAAAGGTCTATTGCTCTTCTCAGCTCAAACGTACTAAAAGGCCAGTCTAATGGATCTCCTGACACTTCTGCTTTCTCCACTATTCTGGGGTTCTTCATTTGGGTGAAGGGGGGGTGGGGTGTTTCTGCACTTTCTGATGGCCTCATCTGAAAGATTATCTGAACTATGAATTTTCCTAAATGTTGGAGCTAGAAGCTCAGCCTTTTCTAAGTTGTTGACAGCTATTTTGTCCCCATTGTTCAATACTGGAATGTAATAATTCTGTTGCATTGTCCCATGTATGTCGACGCTTTTTATAAAATAAAAACATAGTTCACTGACATTTCTATTATAATTTTTAATATACAAAATGCCATTAAAATTAAATTATGTAGTCAGTTTTTGTTGAATCTGTTTAGTGCTCATTTGAACTTCATGGAGTTTTTGGAGGCTGTAGTTTGTCATTGTTTTTTGCATATTTTATCTTTTATGCAAATATACTTATGCAGAATGAGTAATCTCACTTCACATACTTAAGTCAATTTTGCTGATAATACTTAAATAAGGTTTTGAATGCAGGACTGTCACTCGTATTGGAGTACATTCAGTGAGGTATTAGTACTATTACGGGGTTTTTTTAAGGATCTGTTGACCACTACTGTTGACTTGTAATTTGTTGTAATGGGAGGTGTTTCTAATATATTGTCGAACCTTATTGATATAAATGGGGTGGATAGAATATTAGAAACATTAAAACAGAGCAGCGTGTATTATACTTAACAAAACATACATGACAACTTGTTTTTTCAGTGTAATGTTTTAAAATTACAATACAAACAATCTAAACTTTATTTAAATAGCACCTTTTGTACAAAATTGCAATACAAGGTGCATAACAATACAACAATACAATAAAAATACAAGGAAATTAAATAAAAAATGGATGAATGCTAAACTGAAAAGGTAAATTTTCAGGTTCCTTTTAAAGGTATTTACAGATTGTAACTCCCTCAGCTCTTCTGGCTATTCTAGAGGCAAAGACCATAGACACTAAATGCTTGTCCTCATAAATGTTGTCTAATACTTTGTGTCCCACTACCATCCCTGCATGAAGGTGCTACAAAACGTGAAATTTGGTATACAAAAGCAAAGGTAGCATGGGAGTTGATAATACAGATACCTTATGTTGGGGTCATCAATTGTCACTCCATACATTTGCAGCAAAGAGTAAGTAGTGCCTGTGAACGTGCCCAACATTTAGATTTATCATATCATAGTGACATTATAAAAGTAGACGCAAGTGCTTTTTCTGAACCACCCTATAGTTTGCTGAAAGAATGTTCTAAAACCTGGAGTTTGGGTTTGGGTAGTCTGGGTGAAGCTGAGATGGGATGAGCAAGCAGCAACCAGTTGAGCACGATAACCTGAGAAGCTTTCGCCCCAAAACACACAGTACTTCTCTTCAAGTCTTAATGTCTTCGTAATTAAACATTGCATATTTTTCAAAATCACAGCCAAGACATGTTAGAAGACACATTTTAGAGACACACAACTAAGAACTTGACATCTCAGGAATAAAAAATGACTTCATATTTAAAAAAAGTAAGCATTTATTTTTTCTACAGTGGCAGTAGAGGAACTTTATTTTTTGAGACCCTTATGGGATTATGGTTGTTGCTTGGTTTCGCACCTTATCCACAATAATATATATTATAACCTCAACAAGGCCATGCTTTACAGTACAACACAGACAATTATTCTGCATGACATCTGCCTACAAATCAGGAACAAACAGTATAATTTACATTTTGGACATTTTTCACTTTTTAGTCTACCGTTAAGTTACGTTTGCTCACAAACCACACAAACAACAACGCTTGGGATATGCCGGAATCTTGCACCCTTTTAAATTCATACAAAATAAATAATAACATATTGAAACGGAAATCCATGGTCACATTTAACAGTGGGCAACATTAAGGGATGTAGGCATTCTGTGGTTTTCCATTATTAATATGACCAATCTGGATGCATAAGAAAGGCTGAAAATACAACACGTTATTCCTTTTCACTGGTCTGAGGTTTAGGTTGGGTGCTCTCTTCACCAGGCTTTTGTGTGATGTACTCTTCTTAACTGACTTGGGATTCAGGTTGTATTCTCTCTCCGGCTTTTTCTGTGTTGGACCCTTCGACACTAACCCGGGATTCAGGTATTGTTTTGTCTCCCACGGGCTTTTGTGTGCCACACTCTTTGTCATTTGTTTGTATTTCAGGTCTTTTGCTCTCGTCGCCATGTTTTTGTGTGTCACGCTCTTTGCCAGGTTTAGGTTTAGTGTTCTTTCCATCTGGCTTCTGTGTGTCAGTCTCGGTCTCTGGTTTCCGACTGGCTGCTCCTCTAAAAATACCAGCTTTGTGAAGCTCACGCCGTATAGTTTTGACTGAGACGGTGTGAGAGAGTTGTCCATTCAACTCTGTGGTTATTTTTGAGGCTGTATACTCAGGGTGCTCATCGACTATCCTGAGAAGTGTCTGTCTATCCGTTTCGGTGAGCTTTGACTTGCGCCCGCTGTTCTTCTTTGCTGATGCTGTTCGTCCGTGTTTGACGTACACAGTCATGACTCTGGAGACTGTTCCCCTTGCCACGTTAAAAAGCTGTGCAGTTTTTGTGACAGATGCCCCTGACAGCCGCGCAGCGACTATTTGGCATCGTTCAAACTCTGTTAAGTCACTCATATTGCTTTAAACACTATTTAAGTGTTGACTGTCTCTTTTGGTGCCGGCAAGCAATCCCAATTTACAGGCAGGCAGCAGGCCCTGTAATTTCTACTTAGATGCTCCAATGTCCTCAGTCATATGGTGATTCCTTTATTTTGTACACTGAAGCAGAGATATCCAGGGTAAGAAAAAATTCACCACTGTGTCTATAAATGGATATAAAAAAAAGAGATAATAAGAAATATCAAAAGTTAACATTTAAAAACATATTTGTTTGACACACCAACACTCAATTGCATGCTAAGGTAGATGTTCTGTGCTCAACTGAATCCAGTAACTTATCAAGACACCTACAACTAATGGTCGGGCTAACAATACCTGAGACATTCACTTTAAAAGGGTCTGGACAAAATAAACGAAGCATTTTACAGTACAATTACCCAGCAGTAGATAAAATACATTTAGAGAAGCTCATTAGCATTTGTTCGCTTTTTGTTGACAGTCAAAGGTTTTCGATCAACTCGATGGTAATTTAGATGCTGTAATTTAGGCTAGCCAGGTAGCAAGCTAACGTTACTAGAATAGCTTTCATCACGACAATACGTTTACAGAATATAGTGTTAATATTTTAATGCCAAATGAAACACGTGTGTGCATTAACTATGACGTTTTACTTACAACTAAAAGTATACAACGTAGGCAGACTGTCCACCGCTACTTTAACACTGAGCTGTTTGTGGTTTCAACGGAATGAACTAGTACTTCCGGTTATAGGTTTTCAGAATAAAAGGATCAGGACTATGCTTTACATTAGTATTTTTTTTTTGCAATCAGCATATTTTGCATAAAAAGAAAATTGTCCATAATGTTTAAGTTGGACAAAAACATTTGACAGCTGCACCCAAACACAGAGTGTCACTTGTTTAAATTGATCTTAAGTGACTGCAGCTTATAAAACATAAATCAAGAAAGCTTGGGGAAAGCCTGGAATTGTACTGACAGAATATACACATATTCCCTGTAATAAAATAAATGAAGAAACCTAAAAACTAGAGCCAGACCGATATATCGGCAGGCCGATATTAGGTATTTTCCAAACTATCGGTATCAGCATTTATAATGGCCGATAAATGAATATTTAAAAATTAAATAAAAAGGGACGAAACACCCTTCAACCATGTTATGAATGTTGGTGTTGCATAGTTTGTCCAGAGGGTGCTCTACAATGTCCCTGTTGGCAACTCTCTGATTTTTTTGTTGTTGTTATTATGTTTTTGTTCAAAGGACTTTAAGTTTCATATCTTAAGTTTGTATTTTTATACATTTTATTTATCAGAACTTTAATATATATTTTGATGTTCCTCTGTTCTGGTGTGACAAAAAAAATATTTCTAAACTGCATTATCATATTATTTTAGTGAGGACTCAAATAACTAATGTCAGGGAAATCTGTTTATGTTTTGTTACGCATTTCTGTATTATTATTTTCAAAAAAATATATATATTGGCCGATATATCGGAATATCAGATTTTTAAATCACCAAATATTTGTATCGATATCGGCCTTAAAAATCCTTTATCGGTCGGGCTCTACTAAAAACTAGTGCTGTCAGTTAAACGCGTTATTAACGGCGTTAACGCAAACCCATTTTAACGGCGTCAATTTTTTTATCGCGAGATTAACGTTCTTTTTGGCCTAGCAAACTTTGTAGTTTTTTTCACATGCTGTTGCAACAACTAGTAACGTTAGAAAAACTACAACACCACACCGGATCTAGCTAGACCGGAAACAAAACAACAGGCACGCCGCACACACTTGTTTGGGCTTGCGAGCCGGCCAAAGAGTAGTAGGATAACGTTACGTTTTGAGTGGATGGCGAGCGCGAGATGCCGAAATGGATGCCAGTAAGATTCTGAACGGAAAGTTTACTTTAAAAAAGTTGCCAAATGGTTCCATTGACAAGACCAAAGTGGTCTGTGTGTTTTGTCATTGTGAACTGAGCTATCATCGCAGCACGTCCAGTCTGAAATACCACTTGATGGCCAAGCACACAGCTGATGCGAATTCTCCGCCCCCTCGTCAAAGCCAGGCGACAAAAGCACAAAGCAAGCCGATCCACTTTTCCATGTTGATAAGAGCATTAAAATGAGAAAAAAAAAATAATGGAACAAAAAGAAATCAATGCGATTAATCGCGATTCAATATTTTAATCGTGTTGACAGCGCTACTAAAAACTAAACGAAAATGTTCAAAAGTGAGCAACATTTTGGGTTAAATGAAGCTGTGGCTTTATGAAAACATT